>NC_134487.1:256389596-256689596 GCF_040206685.1 Ascaphus truei | reverse complement strand
ATCCTGACCCTGCTACGTACGACTATGAACTGCGCACTCCGGATCAGTCTGCGCGGACTAAGGTCGGTGGTTATATAACCCCACCTCAGCCCCGCAGTCCGGTCCCGTTTGTGGCGAGCACAATCGTAACATCTCCCATCTCAACTATTGTGACCTTCATATGTCCAGCCTTTCTGCCTCTCACCTGTCTCCCCTACAATCTATCCTAAACCCAGCTACTAGAATCATCCTGCTGAAATCCTGCTCCTGGTGTCCTATTAAATCCTGAATTACTCACAGAATTCTCCTTCTCCCTCTTCCTCTTCTGCCCCGCCTTACATCTCAGTCCTAATTTCTTGCTATACACCATCCCAACTCTTGCGTTCTGCTCAACCCCTGTTGTATTTAAAGTCCTCTTCCACCTAAAACCTCTCTCATTCACTGTCCCACACCTCTTGAATGCCCTTCCCCTCAATATCTGACAAGCAGCCTCTCTCTCCACCTTTAAGACACATCTTAAAATACACTTTTTAAATTAAGCCTATGAGTAGCTCCATGGCTGATACTATATATCTTATACCCCTTGCAGACGCACTTACCAGAACACCGTACCACTATTTCTGTACGTTCTCCCTACTTACAACTCAGATTGTGAGCTTTTGGGGGCTGTAAGAGATGTGTGCAGAGGTACGCAATGGAGACTGTTTAAAGTGAAACTAAAATTAGGCTTTATTGCGCCTCTCCCTTTAACACAGGAAAACATATGAAAATAAGCCAAACAAAAACCTATCTCCAACTTGGAGACTATCTACACATGTAGCGCAGCCCTCTCTGACTGGGTGGCTAGCTAAGCTATTTACCAGCCCAAATATACATATATATTATAATATATATATATATATATATATATATATATATATATATATATATATATATATATATATATATATATACAGATATACATATATATATACAGATATACAACAGTCTCATAAGAAAGTCTTATCTGTGTCTTGTAGCTGTAGGAAAGGCTTCTCTGCTCTCTGGGATCTGCGCCCTTGTGTGCTAAGGCAATGTCAGGATCCAGGTTTAGAATCTTGTCCCCTTTGTCTTGTTGTCAGCTTGCAGCTCAAGACATCTGTCCTTCCTTGGTCCTTCCTAATTGTGAGACTAAGGAATCCCCCATCCTGTCTCAGAAGAGGCTATTTCACAGAGCTGTTATTAGCAGGTGGGGTTGATTGCACCAGCAATTAACCAGCACACTGCTGGATTAGAGGCAAGCCTGTTAACAGGGATAAGACCCTGTTACAGGGGCAAGGACTCCTTTTTCCTAATTACCTTTTATGTCTAAAGCACTTATCCCCACTATGTATTATTATGTCACATGTATTACTGCTGTGAGTGTACATAAGTGCTATGTACAGTAAATGGAAACCGATACACACACACACACACCAACAACAACAAAAAACAACCACCACATTGTATTATTTAATGTCAAACAGTTAAAAACAGCATAAAAAAACTTGGTCACAAACTCACAAACTGCCTTTGAAATAGCACGCTGCTGAGTTGCAATAACTTAATTCTGTACTTTCCTCTGGATGGGATTCTCCCCACAAAGACCGTCACCAAGTGCTTAGGTATGCTGAATCCTGTGTAGATTCTGGCATCTGACGTCACCCGTAATCAAGCCTCCAGGTGTAATAGCGATCGTCTCAACAGGCTGTAATGTCTCTATGCTGGTAATCCTCTCTCAAAGGACCACAGCAAAGGACAATTCTGCTTGTTCTGATTGCACACAGTTTCAGAGGGGGTCTTTAGGAGATGTGTGGTGTGCAAATGGTTTTTGACTATGAGATGTTTTAATGAGAAAATATAGGCTTTTTATTCGCCACCACGTTGATAATTACCAGCAACAACAGGGTTTAACAAAAAAACAAAAACAGCCTAATTCCTGTTAGGAGCATTTACTGTACTTCCCCATACACCCTATCTATGGGTTGGGAGGCTAGGCCCCTTTCCAACAACTACTAGGTAACATAGTGGAAGTGAGTTACCTTCTGCCAAGTTAGAATTCTGAAAGTGCTTGTGCAGGGTTTCTCTCCTCAGTGGTCCAGGGTCCAGTTCCTTCCTGGCCAGAGAGTTCCAGTTCCCCTGCGAACACTTGAGCAGTCCAGGGTGTCTGCCTGGACTAGAGACCTTTATAGTGAGTCTCAGTGGGGGGTTTATACCCCTAACGAGTCATCTGTGGAGATTAATCAAGGATAGCCTGATTTGAGATTAACCTAATCAGTGCTGTATCAGACTGTGGGGACAGGATTTCCCTGTCTCACTATGCAGCAGTGAATCCGCCCTGTTACAGGGTCCCTTCACAGAGTGCAATGGGGACAACTGGACAGGTAACCCTACAAGGGAGAACATATGAGAGGGTATGTAATATGAATTGACAAGACTTACTTAAATATAATGATTCAGAACAAAATCATAAGAATAATGGGATAATAAATCAAGAAGAAATTTACTTTATTGCCGGGTTCAATAAACAGGCAAATTATATCAATGTGGTTTTGAGCAAACATTGGTCTTTGTTGAGGGCATATCCTGTTTTGGGAGATTATCTGAGTGGAAGACCTTCAATGATTCATAGAAAGACAAAAAATGTGAAGAATATATTGGCACCATGCATCCTAAAGGCTCCAAAAGGGGGGGAAAAGAACAAAAAACAGTAATACATGGATATCCAATAAGTCAAAGGGCTGTTTCAAATGTGGTAAGATTCGCTGTGTAACGTGTACTTTCATTGGGGACAAGAAAAAAAGCATTTATTTCCAGAATAACAGATACAGTTGTGTGAAAAAGAAATTACACCCTCTTTGAATTATATGGTTTTACATATCAGGACATAATAACAATCATCTGTTACTTAGCAGGTCTTTAAATTAGGTAAATACAACCTCAGATGAACAACAACACATTACAAATTACACTGTCATGATTTACTTAACAAAAATAAAGATAAAATGGAGACGCTATGTGTGAAAAACTAAGCACACCCTTACTGCTTCCATAGGAATTAAGATGCTAAGTAGCAGACATGTGCTGCTAATCAAATGCCCTTGATTAATTGATCATCAGCATGTATGACCACCTCTTTAAAAGCCAAAGTTTTAGCAGTTTGCTGGTCTGGAGCATTCAGGTGTGTGTTAACACAATGCCAAGGATGAAAGACATCAGCAATGATCTTAGAGAAGCAATTGTTGATGCCCATCAATCTGGGAAGGGTTATAAGGCAATTTCCAAACAATTTAAAGTCCATGATTCTACAGTGAGAAAGATTATTCAAAAGTGGAAAACATTCAAGACAGTTGCCAATCTTCCCAGGAGTGGACGTCCCAGCAAATTCACCCCAGGTCAGACCGTACAATGCTCAAAGAAATTGCAAAAAAAACAAGAGTTACATCTCAGACTCTACAGGCCTCAGTTAGCATGTTAAATGTTAAAGTTCATGAAAGTACAATTAACAAAAGACTGAAGAAATATGGTTTGTTTGGAAGGGTTGCAAGGAGAAAGACTCTTCTCGCTAAAAAGAACATGGCAGCACGGCTTAAGTTTGCAAAGTTGCATCTGAACAAACCACAAGACTTCTGGAACAATGTCCTTTGGACAGACGAGACCAAAGTGGAGATGTTTGGCCATAATGCACAGCGCCACGTTTTCACGAAAACCAAACACAGCATATCAGCACAAACACCTCATACCAACTGGCGAGTACGGTGGTGAAGGGGTGATGATTTGGGCTTGTTTTGCAGCCACAGGACCTGGGAACCTTGCCGTCATTGAGTCAACCATGAACTCCTCTGTATACCAAAGTAATCTAGAGTCAAATGTGAGGCCATCTCTCCGACAGCTAAAGCTTGGCCGAAATTGGGTCATACAACAGGACAATGATCCCAAGCACACCAGCAAATCTACAACAGAATGGCTGAAAAAGAAAATAATCAAGGTGTTGCAATGTCCCAGTCAAAGTCCAGATCTCAACCCGATTGAAATGCTTGGCAGGACCTTAAGAGAACTGTGCATAAACAAATACCCACAAACCTCACTGAACTGTACCAACGTTGTAAAGAAGAGTGGGTCAAAATTCCTCCACAACGATGTGAGAGACTGATAAAGTCATTCAGAAAATGATTACTTCAAGTTATTGCTGCTAAAGGTGGTTCTACAAGCTATTGAATCATAAGGTATACTTAGTTTTTCACACAAGGCTTCTCCATTTTGACTTTCTTTTTGTTAAATAAATCATGACTCAGTGTAAGATGAAGGTAGTCCGTGGAATCCGGAAGCGGAGCACAGCAACGGTGAAACAAAAAGGAGCTGCAATCTACTATGAAGATTAAAAACCTTTTATTGTGAGGAGGTGGGGGGGTCAGAACCAACTCTGACGCGTTTCGGGACGAATCCCTTTGTCAAAGAGTTGGTTCATGTTCGTTCACAGTGCCCGTTATGTATCCATAGCTCCGCCCCCAACCGTGACGTCATTCAGTGTATTTTTTTTGGCGCGAAGGTTTCTTGCAGCGCTATTATTGGTTCCTACCCTCAGCCAATGTTATGCTGAGAAGGTGAATAAATTATAGGCAGCAATTGGATGGTTGCGGAGCAATAATGGAACTAAACTGGCAACTGTGTAAAACATATACAAGGGATTATAGTGCAACATAAAAACAACAATTACTAACAGTATCATTAAAATGTCACAATGAATAAAAATAGCGATACGAACAATACATATAACCTATTCATCAGAGGAAACAGATAATGTTAATGTGGTATAAAGCAATGTCACAGATATTCAGCATAATCCATAGTTAGTATATAAAAAGCTGAATATAATGGGTTGTACAAAAAAGTGCAAAAAAGCCGATTCACAGTTATAGTGTATCAAAGTACTTATCATAGTGGGCAGAAGCATAATGGTAATATAATGGGTAGAAAGATAATACTAAATATGCAATTATAGTGTCTCGTGAAATTTTTACACCAAGGTATCATTTTATAATAAATCTACTCATGACGAATATATGTGGTTAAGGAAAATAATTCCGAACGAATTCATAAATAACCATAATATATAAAATATTAATTCATGTACTGTAAATCAGATATACAAAATTCTCACTTTTGAAGCAAAATAATGCAGACAAGAAAGAGATGAGGGAGGATGAAAAGGATGGGATGGGAAGGGGAGGGGGGAAAGGAAGGATAGGGAAGGAAAGGTAGGAAAGGGGGTGAGAAGGGAGGGAAGGAAAAAGGGGGGGGGGGAAGAGGGGAGAGGGGGGGAGAGAAGGGAGGGATGTGATAGACAGGAATGGAACAACATGTGAGGACATCAGAAAATCAAAACAATTCATTGTAAAAAATGTCTTAACTCCCAGTCAAGATTCATGCCCCTGGGGGATAAAGTCCCCAGTGCATAAATCCAATGCATCTCTCTCTGGTTGAGATGAGATTCCCTGTCACCGCCTCTGATATTCAAAGGAATATATTCAATAGCACTGAATGTTAGATTATGTAACGAGCCTAATGGGCAGTGCATAAAGTGGCGAGCCACAGGGAAGCGTTCATCTCTATTCTTAATGCTTCTTACATGTTCACTGATTCTTTCTTTTAGCATGCGTATGGTTCTGCCCACATAAGCACTGCCACATGGACATCTCAGAATGTATACAATAAACTTACTGTCACATGTCATAAATGAACGCAATTTGAATTTCTTCTTAGTGTGAATATCTGTAACAGATTTAATGGATAGAGCATACTTGCACATTCTACATTTGCCACAACTGTGAAATCCATTGGGGATAGTAGAACCTGAGTGTTTCCTGGAATCAAAAAGACTGGGAGAGATCTTATTTCCTATTGTCTTAGCTCTTTTGAAAACAAGTCTAGGATGACTCTTCGTATATCTATCCAAGTCTCTATCAAGCTTTAAAATGTCCCAATGTTTAGATAGTATAGTTCTAATTTGGGATGCTTGTCGAGAATAAGTTGTGATAAACAATGGAGTGTCATCAGACTGTTGTTTTCCTGATTGTAGTCTATTTTTTACAAGTTTGTTTGTTGAACATTAATTTAATAAAGTTGTCCTATCTGTACGTGTTGCTTTGTCTAGAGCTAGACCAATGTCTTTATCAGAATACCCTCTATTATGAAATCTCTCAGTCAGTTTGTCAGCTTGTGTCAAAAAAGTCTGTTCACTAGAGCAAACTCTCCTAAGTCTGAGGAATTGCCCGTTAGGGATTCCTCTAATTAGAGATCTGGGGTGCGCGCTATTTGCTCTAAGCAAGGAATTGGTGCTATTTTCCTTACGAAACAAATCAGTCTGAATTTGAAAATTTGAATCTATGTAAAGATGGAGATCTAAATAATCGATGGTAGTGTCATCAAATTTGTATGTAAATTTTAGATTAAATGTATTCTCATTAAGATATTCAAAAAAGGCTTTCAAAGTAATGATATCACCAGACCATATGAGTAACAGGTCGTCTATAAAACGACGATAAAAAATAATAGAGTCTCTGTAAGGGTTGGTGTCACCGAAGATGTGTGTCTTTTCCCAAAAGCCCATAAAAAGATTGGCATATGAGGGTGCAAATGATGTCCCCATAGCCGTGCCCTGTGTCTGTAAATAGAAAGTGTGATCAAACAAGAAATAGTTGTGTTGTAGGAGAAACAAACTATTTCTTGTTTGATCACACTTTCTATTTACAGACACAGGGCACGGCTATGGGGACATCATTTGCACCCTCATATGCCAATCTTTTTATGGGCTTTTGGGAAAAGACACACATCTTCGGTGACACCAACCCTTACAGAGACTCTATTATTTTTTATCGTCGTTTTATAGACGACCTGTTACTCATATGGTCTGGTGATATCATTACTTTGAAAGCCTTTTTTGAATATCTTAATGAGAATACATTTAATCTAAAATTTACATACAAATTTGATGACACTACCATCGATTATTTAGATCTCCATCTTTACATAGATTCAAATTTTCAAATTCAGACTGATTTGTTTCGTAAGGAAAATAGCACCAATTCCTTGCTTAGAGCAAATAGCGCGCACCCCAGATCTCTAATTAGAGGAATCCCTAACGGGCAATTCCTCAGACTTAGGAGAGTTTGCTCTACTGAACAGACTTTTTTGACACAAGCTGACAAACTGACTGAGAGATTTCATAATAGAGGGTATTCTGATAAAGACATTGGTCTAGCTCTAGACAAAGCAACACGTACAGATAGGACAACTTTATTAAATCAATGTTCAACAAACAAACTTGTAAAAAATAGACTACAATCAGGAAAACAACAGTCTGATGACACTCCATTGTTTATCACAACTTATTCTCGACAAGCATCCCAAATTAGAACTATACTATCTAAACATTGGGACATTTTAAAGCTTGATAGAGACTTGGATAGATATACGAAGAGTCATCCTAGACTTGTTTTCAAAAGAGCTAAGACAATAGGAAATAAGATCTCTCCCAGTCTTTTTGATTCCAGGAAACACTCAGGTTCTACTATCCCCAATGGATTTCACAGTTGTGGCAAATGTAGAATGTGCAAGTATGCTCTATCCATTAAATCTGTTACAGATATTCACACTAAGAAGAAATTCAAATTGCGTTCATTTATGACATGTGACAGTAAGTTTATTGTATACATTCTGAGATGTCCATGTGGCAGTGCTTATGTGGGCAGAACCATACGCATGCTAAAAGAAAGAATCAGTGAACATGTAAGAAGCATTAAGAATAGAGATGAACGCTTCCCTGTGGCTCGCCACTTTATGCACTGCCCATTAGGCTCGTTACATAATCTAACATTCAGTGCTATTGAATATATTCCTTTGAATATCAGAGGCGGTGACAGGGAATCTCATCTCAACCAGAGAGAGATGCATTGGATTTATGCACTGGGGACTTTATCCCCCAGGGGCATGAATCTTGACTGGGAGTTAAGACATTTTTTACAATGAATTGTTTTGATTTTCTGATGTCCTCACATGTTGTTCCATTCCTGTCTATCACATCCCTCCCTTCTCTCCCCCCCCTCTCCCCTCTTTCCCCCCCCCCCCCCTTTTTCCTTCCCTCCCTTCTCACCCCCTTTCCTACCTTTCCTTCCCTATCCTTCCTTTCCCCCCCCCCCCTTCCCATCCCATCCTTTTCATCCTCCCTCATCTCTTTCTTGTCTGCATTATTTTGCTTCAAAAGTGAGAATTTTGTATATCTGATTTACAGTACATGAATTAATATTTTATATATTATGGTTATTTATGAATTCGTTCGGAATTATTTTCCTTAACCACATATATTCATCATGAGTAGATTTATTATAAAATGATACCTTGGTGTAAAAATTTCACGAGACACTATAATTGCATATTTAGTATTATCTTTCTATCCATTATATTACCATTATGTTTCTGCCCACTATGATAAGTACTTTGATACACTATAACTGTGAATCGGCTTTTTTGCACTTTTTTGTACAACCCATTATATTCAGCTTTTTATATACTAACTATGGATTATGCTGAATATCTGTGACATTGCTTTATACCACATTAACATTATCTGTTTCCTCTGATGAATAGGTTATATGTATTGTTCGTATCGCTATTTTTATTCATTGTGACATTTTAATGATACTGTTAGTAATTGTTGTTTTTATGTTGCACTATAATCCCTTGTATATGTTTTACACAGTTGCCAGTTTAGTTCCATTATTGCTCCGCAACCATCCAATTGCTGCCTATAATTTATTCACCTTCTCAGCATAACATTGGCTGAGGGTAGGAACCAATAATAGCGCTGCAAGAAACCTTCGCGCCAAAAAAAATACACTGAATGACGTCACGGTTGGGGGCGGAGCTATGGATACATAACGGGCACTGTGAACGAACATGAACCAACTCTTTGACAAAGGGATTCGTCCCGAAACGCGTCAGAGTTGGTTCTGACCCCCCCACCTCCTCACAATAAAAGGTTTTTAATCTTCATAGTAGATTGCAGCTCCTTTTTGTTTCACCGTTGCTGTGCTCCGCTTCCGGATTCCACGGACTACCTTCATCTTGCTATTCCCAGCGTGATGCACGCTCTACATGGGGACTAAGCTGCTGCATTTGTGAGTACTCCGTTGGTTGCTGTTATTGCTTTATTGCCTAGGTTGATATTTGTCCTGTGAGTTTAGCTGACAGTCCGGTCATGGTATATATGTATGGACAGTCAGCTGCTCACGGAGACTTATAAATGATTCCACACATGATACCATGTTACATATAGGCAGCATACATTGAGTCTCACACAGCCTTCATAACTTTGACTACCCTAACTTCAATCAAGCCTATTGATACATCCAGTTCTGCTTGTTCTGAGCCCTGAACACTGGGACTAGTGCCCTCACGAACTTTATGACTCAGTGTAATATGTCATGTGTTGTTGTTCATCTGAGGTTGTATTAACCTCATTTTAAGACCTGCTAAGGAACAGATGATTGTTATTATGTCCTAATATGTAAAACCATAGAATTCAAAGAGGGTGTACTTTCTTTTTCACACAACTGTATCTTATTCTATCAATGGTTTTATTAATTGTACATTTGTGATAAACTTATTGGAGTGCCCATGGGACCGCCAATACATTTGTAGTACCAAGTGAACTTCCGAGGGAGCGTTTTCTGGAACACAGGAGGAATATCCTCATTGAATACATGTTTCGTGGGTTATCCGGGCACTTTCTCACGAAACATAATAGCGATCCCAAGGTAAAAAGTATGGCAGGTTTAGAGACATAATTCTTTGGTTAATAATAGATTTAGCACTTTATGTTAAAGGAAGTCCTATTGGATTTTTATCATGCAGACATTAACACCTGAAAGTCTAATTTAAGAGATAGACATGGTACCTTTCATTAGAGACTCTTAAATATAGTGATATATCTATTAGTTTTGTTTAAAACTGAACATTGTATTATAGAAATCATGTATCTGAATCTCTATTTTAAGTTGTTGAGATTTGTCATGCCATTCGTCACCGAAAACCTTTTATCTAAAATGTAGTTAATTCTATATTGTATGCAAATGTAATTTATTGGTATACATATTGAGTGTTGTCTTATTTATTATTTGTTATCTGATTGATTAATTTTATATGTGTGGATGAAATTATCCTACAAGATCCTTGTCTAGAGGTTGGGGTGAATGTTTTAGCGGACTATATCAGTTTGGATGAAGATTCTGCAACATGAATTATTAGTAACCTATATTCAATCTATTGGGAGACTAACAGATTTATCATACCCAAACGGTATGTTCAATCATTTCACAGTGAATAGAGGGTAAATCTACTGTATAATCCGAACTAATTAATTAATCATTTACAACACCTGTGGTAAATAGATCAGTCTCTACATATGGATCAAGTTTGAGTACTGGACATATATATTACCCTGATAAAGTAGCCAAGTTGCTATGAAACATTTAGGGTTACCTGTCCAGTTGTCGCATTGCACTCTGTGATGGAACCCCTCTGAAACTGTCTGCCACTATGTCACTTGATAAAGACCAATAAGGTCGAAACGTTGTGTTTGGCTCAATAAATGGGGTAGTTATTCCAAATCCATTTGTGCCCTGTGTTCCTTCAACTACTACTTGCATTGGATTGATTACAGGCTATCGTTCAAACACAGGAGCACCGGTAATTGTATCATCTTTTATTATACTTTTTTTTTAGGTGTGCAGCATTTATTTCATATACTTGGACTGCAATCATAATCTAACATGTTTTCCCCACCCTCTAGGAGATTACTCTATTACACGGTGTCATTTGCTGGTTACCTGTTGGTTCACAGAAGCTCTGAGGTTCCGCCGGTGGTAGTGGGGAAGACAAGACAGGCTTTTGGAGTGATAGATGTTCATTTCTCAATGGTACTAAGCCTCCATCTCTTGCGGGCTCCAGGAGTGATGGAGGCAAACCCTGCAGGAGAACTCTCTTCTTCTTCTTCTCCCCCCCCCCCCCCCCCCTGATTGATTGCACACTCAGGCAGGAGTATATAAAAGAACTGGAACTTTATTCTTCCAAACACAAAGAATACAGCCTTAAACTGATTCAACTATGATCCTTCCTCCAGGTGGTCCCTGGAATCAACCCTGGGACTTGAGGCTTCCAGAGCCTATCCTCTGGTGGGATGAGGGGTAGCTGTCCCACTCCCCAAAGGGAGGGGATGGAATGTAGTCAGAGCCCTGACTACACAGCTCACAGCAATCATTCTCTCTCATGGGAGAGAACATGTCCTGGAACTAGATTCCATATTCTTCTGTCTCTCCTTTAGTTTATGGGATCCATTTCTCCCTCCTTTAGTTGCCTGTCAGTTTCCCCTGTCCCAGCAGCAACGCTACTTGTAAAATGCAACATTATGTTGTAGTTCCCTCAGACATTCTGTGAGTTGTCATAGCAGGCCCAGCCTTTCTCTCTAGTCTGCCCCCCCTTCTGTTTGTTTTAAGATAGTCTGTCCCAAGGCTATTCCCTTTACCCACACTGCTCCTCACTTCCTTTCCACCCTAGATCTCAGTGAGTACAGTCCTGTCTGCATCCACCCCTGGTAAGGCCTTACTCTCTTACCATAGTCTAACCTCATAGAAGTGTATCGGTCATGTAAAATGCCTACAGTCATCTCTCCTGTTGGCAGTAAGGCCTGGTAAGTGTGGGCATGCCAGCAGTAATTATGGAGGTTTCCCCTCACACCCTGGTGGGGTGCCCTGTGTATGGCTGGGACTGGTCACATGCTCTGACTCCATGGTTAGTGATGTCAGAGGTGTGTCAGCCTCAGGAGCTTACATAAGGCACAGCACTGTGTCTAAAAGTTAGTTGCTAGAAGGTTCTGCTGAGAGGAGGAGGAAGAGTTCCAGCTCTTGTCAGAGCTGAGGAAGGAGTTCAGTTTCTATCAGAGTGTCAGTTATGTTATAGTAACTCCATGGGAGGCTGTGTCCAGGGACCTGGCACAGGACAGTGATTCCTGCGGGAAGAAGTGAATCCCTGATCTAGGTGATATACCTATCTAAAGGGAGCACGGACGAGATGATCGGCTGAATGTAACCATTGTGGAGGGCAGCTATGCCCACCGTGACAATAAAGATGGAGCTGATCAGAGAAACCCATGTGTGTGAGAGTCCAATGATTTCACAGGAGGCTGCACCACCGAGGAGTTCCTTGTCAGGATCATCCCCATGCGGACGCAGGGGCCCTGGTGAGGTGGAGGCGCTGCACTGGAAATAGGTGAGACTCAACACACTACCTCAGCTGCCTGTCTGACGGGTCCTCCCCACACACCATCATGCGGGAGACTCAGGAGTCCTGTAGCCAGCAGGTGCACCGTCAGGCATATTCACACTGTAATGGGGTCCGGTTAGACCACAGGGGCCAATGTGAGATTGGGTGGGTCAGGCCGGGCCAGAAACACCGTTACATTTGGAGGCGAGCTGCTGAGATCAGATCTGTCATCAGGACAGGCTTTTAGCTAGGTCACTTGGAAACAGGGAGAAGTGTCTGCTGCCACTTTGTGCTGCGTAGGGACGGACCTAGGGGTGGTCAGAGGGGCTGACGGGATATTGTCAGTTCGCAGGGACAACCTAGGGGCCTGAAGGGAGTGAGGGGTCTGGAGCCGGGTTATAGCTGACCGAGTCACCTTGAGGCAGTGCTAGTTGGTAGGATGCCAGAAGGGATAGCCTGTTAACTTGGTCAGGAGTCCTGGAGAGGGTCTGCGCTAGGCTGACCAAGACAGGTAGACGCCCCAAGTACTGCATGGCAGAGCCAGAGTACCTAGCCCATTCCAGACACTCACCGTAGGGAGCACAGACTGGGAGGAAGGAGCCACAGCAGACACTGAGAAAGTGAGCCTAGCCTGAGGTAGTGCAACACTGGGTCACACCTAGATAAGGTACACATGTGGTGGTGCATCTGAAGCTAATCTTTATTGTACCGGTGTGGTGGCTGCCCCGCAGAGTGGAGCCCCATGTACGACAACTGTTACGAGAGAGTGGAGGATCCGCGTGGTGCGGAGAACATAAAATGGCGGACAGAGGCTGATGGGGAGGGCACCCGTGGCGTGCAACCCACTGAAGAGCAGACTGTCGCCGAGTTGTCATTGACCAGGCTGCTCTGGAGCGGAGCGAAGGCTATGGCTGCCCCGTTTTTATCCTGTATGGGACAGCGAGGGGCCACCCTTGAAGAGTGTGAAGAAATTGTTATAATTGGGGGAGAACCCCGTGAGGAGAGCAAACAGATGGACTTTTTGGGCTCAACAGTCAACCAAAATGGCGGTTCCCGCTTGCTAGGGAAACCGCATGGGACAGTTACAGAAAATGTGGCTGGTGCAGGACTTGCAAAAAGCTGGCCGGGAATGGCGCGAACAGCAGAGCCCCGCCCTGAAGGGGGGCATGGCGCGAAAGCTATGGCTGCGCCGGGATGGACAGTGACTAATTCAGCCCCTGTGCTGAGTCAACCGCTGAGTTTATGGGACCCTCCCCTGATTTCTACCAGGGGGAGTGACTTCCAACTATGGCCTGTGGGGATGCACCCACTGGGCCCAGGGACTGATATTAAGACGGCGCCACTACAGAAAGTAGTTCCGGCCGTGGAAGAGCCGTGCAAAAAGGATGGTTATCTTGCACGAAGGGCGGCTGCCAGGAGAAGGCGGGAACTAGCAGCGGGAAAAGACCCCCACCCTTGTGGGGAAATTGGCGCGAAAACGCTAACCGCGCCCACCAGGACTGAGAAAGGCGCGGCCTTAATTAAGGGGCATGATATTCCCCTGTGGGACCCGCCCATTATTGCAACCCCTGGGGGCGGGTTCCAGCTCTGTCAAAGAAGGGAGGAGCCGAAGCAGGGAGTGGCGGATCCAGCAACTTCCATCAGTCAGTTGCGAGGAACCACTGAGACGGAGAGACCTGTACAGGAAGTGGCTCCTGTAAAGAGAATGGCCTGCTAATCCACTGTGGGCACAATGGTCTCTACACAGCCCTACTCAGTGCCCGGCGGGGTGCTAGTAGTGAGGGTGGCCAACACCGAGACGGTGGTTGGGCTATGCCTACAATGCGGGCTGCCCGGAGGCACGGTCAACACGGCGGCACGTTGCCCTCATTGCGGGACTTTGTACCTGTGGCCTATGCCCACATTCATTCATATACAGCCTGCTGACCCCCCGGTGGACGTGACAAGGCGCTCCGCCGAGTCCCCGGGCGCGCTATGGCTCAACCGCGCGAGTCCCGGAGACAAGGGACTGGAGCCGGTCAAGTCGGCTGGGTCACTGGCGATTGAGGCGGCGGAATCAACCCCCGCGAAAGGGGCAAAGAGACTGTCACCCCGCCCGGAGACCCCTAAGTCCGGGCGAGGGGATTACTCAGACGAGGACCTCCGTGAGCTGGCGGTAGTAAAGACGGAGCTGAAAAGATATACCGGGAGAACGACACCCCATGGGGTGAGTGGCAGGATGTCACCCGCAGATCGGCGATCCGACCGACGGAGTCCCGCCATCCCAGGACCTGGCGGAGACGGGAGAGAGACGCCTACACCCCTGCGGACGGGTAAGCCAAGCAGCCCTATTACTTACTTGGTTGCAGCAGACGGCGAAGCGCTGGAGGGGCCGCGCCAGGCCCAACGCGCACGTGGAGAGACGGCATCACTTCCGGTGGCGACGGCGGAGCAACCGGATGTCGTCATAGAGGAAGAGATCCCGCATGGGGGTCCCACGCGAGATGGCGACGCTTCCGGTTCCGGGGAGGACGTCACTTCCGGTGGCGACGGCGGAACCCAGGAAGAAAAAGCAGCGACGCTTCGGCGATCGGGGGAAGGTCCCCGATCACTTACAAGGCCCAGAAATTGGAGAGACGATCTCAGGACTGAGGAGGGTGAGACATCATCCTTGGACCAGTCTACGGACAGCCAGGAGCGGGTCGTAACCCCGTGGGGTCCCGTTCCGTGCCCCTATGCCCAAACCCCCGCCATAGTTAATACCCCTACCCCCATCACACGGTCACCGGGTTCACCGCCTAGCCTGGAGTACGTGGACAATTCACCGGGGGGCGAGGGAAGACGGACTGGGGAAAGGCAGCGCAGTGGCGCTACGGAGGGTGATTCACGGGGAGGGGGAGAATTGAGGGTAGCAGATACAGCACCCCAACCGGCAGTAAAGGCTCCGGGGTCCTCAAGGTGGTTCAACTCGCGATCCACAAGGTCGTCAGGGGTATTTTCATTTGATGACGACAGGGAACCAGGACCTAACCCATTTAAGGATACCCGGTGGTGGGCCCCGTTATTTGAAGGGTACTCCGCGTGGATGGACCGTACTCGGTTCCTCATCCGGCGGGAGGACGTGGTAGATTTCTGGTGGAGAGAGGGAGAGTTTACACCCGAGCAGAGGGACAGGGAATTACAGGAGAGGTGGTTCCAGCTGGAGCGTAGAGACATAGCGCCCATGGGTCCTGACACACTGTCAGATCCAGTCGATCCTGATGAGCCCCTATCATGGGTGTTACCTGGGAGGGCAGGTAATGCTGATCTGACCAGGGTCAGTAGGGCGGAGAGGGCTATAATAGTCCGGTATAAAAAATCTCACGGGTTGGAGTATCCCTATGTTCCGGAGCCCCTGATGGATGAAATTGAGGACAATAGGGAAAAGTGGCTCCAAGAGACTATAGAGCTGTATTTAGTCAATAGGGGGAGCGCCATTGTAGGTAAGAAGGCGGAAGAAAGGATAGACACCCTGATGCGAGTGTGGAGCATAGGGAGAAATGTTCACAAACATAGAGTGACCTATGTGCCAGAGAGAGGGTCACCTAGGCATTACTATGTCACGGTCCTGGATATGGGTAACAGGGAGGTGAGGAAACCCGACCCAGATCACTATTTTTAGGGGGTACTAACGCATCCTGCGGGTCTGTGGCTGCTGGTCGGGGCAGGCTTGGCGGATGACTGTATTCATGTGTACTGCATTATGAGGAAATTTGTGTGATGTTAATTATGTTTTCCGTTACAGTGCTTCCTGGAAAGAGGTATACAAATTTAGGTCCCAGCGAGGACGATGGGATTCACCAGGGGGAGAATGTAGCGGTCATGTAAAATGCCTACAGTCATCTCTCCTGTTGGCAGTAAGGCCTGGTAAGTGTGGGCATGCCAGCAGTAATTATGGAGGTTTCCCCTCACACCCTGGTGGGGTGCCCTGTGTATGGCTGGGACTGGTCACATGCTCTGACTCCATGGTTAGTGATGTCAGAGGTGTGTCAGCCTCAGGAGCTTACATAAGGCACAGCACTGTGTCTAAAAGTTAGTTGCTAGAAGGTTCTGCTGAGAGGAGGAGGAAGAGTTCCAGCTCTTGTCAGAGCTGAGGAAGGAGTTCAGTTTCTATCAGAGTGTCAGTTATGTTATAGTAACTCCATGGGAGGCTGTGTCCAGGGACCTGGCACAGGACAGTGATTCCTGCGGGAAGAAGTGAATCCCTGATCTAGGTGATATACCTATCTAAAGGGAGCACGGACGAGATGATCGGCTGAATGTAACCATTGTGGAGGGCAGCTATGCCCACCGTGTCAATAAAGATGGAGCTGATCAGAGAAACCCATGTGTGTGAGAGTCCAATGATTTCACAGGAGGTTGCACCACCGAGGAGTTCCTTGTCAGGATCATCCCCATGCGGACGCAGGGGCCCTGGTGAGGTGGAGGCGCTGCACTGGAAATAGGTGAGACTCAACACACTACCTCAGCTGCCTGTCTGACGGGTCCTCCCCACACACCATCATGCGGGAGACTCAGGAGTCCTGTAGCCAGCAGGTGCACCGTCAGGCATATTCACACTGTAATGGGGTCCGGTTAGACCACAGGGGCCAATGTGAGATTGGGTGGGTCAGGCCGGGCCAGAAACACCGTTACAGAAGCATCCCACATAGAGAAGCACTCTCTGCCTACACTACACCTACAAGTTCCTGTGTTTTCTACTCCTGCAATAAAGTTAAGAAAGACATTAAGGACTTGTCATGCTTTGGAAGAGGGAAGACATGAGTTAAAGCTAACTGAAGCTATTCATACCTCAACACGTGACCCTAGCTTCAGGATAGTAAGAGAGAGACCGTGTACTAGAGGTCTACGCAGAAGCTATCACTCACAGCCTTCATGCTACAAAAGTGCAGCTCTACACAGCTATACAGCAAACAGCTACAGCTTTCTGCAAAACAAGCAGCAGTTTAAACAGCACAGTAAAACAAAGATATGTGTTAGGGAATCACACAGGAGCTACTACTCAAAGACTTTATGCTATACAGAATAGTCTCTGGACAAGCAGCAGCTTCACACTGCCAGACAGGGCAGCAAGCCTTATATAGCAAACTGCACACAGCCTGCATCCTTACAGATAAGCAAACTACCTTGCACACAAGGCAGCAGCCTTGCAAACTGACAGTACAGCTTACACACAAACCTAATTGCCTTTCTCTGTCTGAGTTCACCCTCTGCACAGCCCCATAGTGAGGATCCACCATCTCACCTACCCCTGCGCACGTCCTCATGGCTAGCGCCATCAAGGGCCACGCCACCGGACACCCGCCAGGACACGGGTCAGAGCCACCGGACACCTGTGAGTACAGCTACCCCTACATTGCATGCCGCAGGACACCGCTCGGCATCATCTGAGACAGACGCCCATCGCTGACACAGGTAAAAGACCGCACGCCACACGCACTGGCTAAAGGCCTACACACACCTACAGCATCGCAGAACTCAGAGCCTCACCAGACATCACGCAGGAGAGCGATCACTCAGACACAGATACCACTGCGCAACTGCAACAGGCACAGACAGATGCAAGGCCTAAACGGACAGTCACACTGACACAAAAGGGCCGCGAAAAATATGAGACTGACATTGAAGCGCACCGTGCTAAATTAGAGTTGGCCTGGGAAACAACCACACTTGGGATATGCAATGTCGCCGGCGCTGGTAACTATATACAACAGCTCGAGCAGGCAATAACTCAATTGAAGATAGATCACTCGCGCTATCAAGCACTGTCACAGGCATATTTCACCTATCTAACAAGAACTAACACGGAAGATAGCATACGAGAGCGCGACCTACAAAAGGCAATTGACCTAGAACGTGATGGCATCGTGCAAACCGCCATCACGGAAGCTGAGAATAAGAGAAAAGACCTTTTGCTGGAAACAGCATCACAGCGCTCCAGCGCGTCCAGGCACTCATCAAGGTCAGAAAGATCAGCGCAATCTAACGCGTCCAGCGCAAGCGCAAACGCTACCAAGGCGCGAGCTACCGCAGAGGCCGCACGTGCCAGGGCCGAATATAACCGCAGAGAGGCAGCCATAAGAGCAGGAAGAGCGCGCATAGAAGAGGAGGAACAGACAGCCGCCGCTAATGCCGCAGCCGCCGCCACTGCCGCTACCACCACGCGTAGGAAAGCCGAATTTGATGCGGAACTAGAGGCACTTAATCAAGAGAAGGTAGCCGCCGCCGCCATAGCCCAAGCTGAAGTCCTAGAAGCAGCCGCGCAACAGGACGGCGGGGAGCGACCGTACAGACGGGTAGCCTCAGAGGATCCAGCCCAACACACTGAAGACTACGTAAGGAGCCTCTTCAGCGTAAACACCAGCGCACCATATCAACACGGAGGGAGTGACTCCACAGACACCGAAGACTTGCTAGGTCCACGTGGAGAAGACGCTGTTCCTTCAATGGTACATGCTGCCTGGGATAGCCACAGCCGTGACAGTGATCCACACGCCAGCGCGCACACAGGTGCACTACAAAGGGCTCGCCATCCAGGTACACCCACACGGGAAAACACAGCCCCTCACAACGACCAGCAGTCGTCACGCATCCACGCCAAGGAAGAGGCGACCGCACGAACCCTCCCAGCAACTACCTCAGAATGGGACAAACACGCCGAGGCCTCAGGCCTGACAGACATAGTCAAGTACATGATCCGGCGTGACCTGGTGCAAGCAGGACTCACCAGCTTCCACGACCGCCCTGAGAACTACCGGACGTGGAAGTTCACGTTCAAAGACGCAATCAACAGCTTGGACTTCTCAGCAAGGGAAGAGCTCAACCTGCTATTCAAGTTCCTGGGGATCGAATCCAGAGAGCACGTGAATAGACTGCAGGCAGCAAACGCGCACCAACCCCAAGTAGGTCTCGACCTAGTGTTGGAAAGGCTAGAAGAGTCCTACGGCAGCCCCGAAGCAGTCGAGGATTCGCTCTTCAAAAGAGTCGACAGCTTCCCCATGATCACAACTAAAGACTACTCGAAGTTACGAGAGCTCGGGGACCTGCTGCAAGAACTGGAGTTCGCAAGGAAAGACCATTCCTTAATAGGTCTCAACGTCCTAGACTCAGCTCGTGGAGTGAGACCCATCCTGGAGAAGCTACCCTTCAACCTCCAAGAAAGGTGGATTTCACAAGGTTCCAAATACAAAAGGGAGAAGCAAGTCGTCTACCCCCCATTCTCGGTTTTCTTGAGCTTCATTCGCGAAGCGGCAAGGACAAGGAACGATCCCAGTTTCATCTTGGGTGCGCAAACCACATACAGTGCAAGCAGTCTGAGGAACGAGAGACCAGCGACGAGATATGGTAACACCCAAACACCCATCTCGGCCCGTAGGACGGACGTGCCTCCCACGACCCAAACTACTCCCGATCAGTCGGTTGCCGGAGACAAGGAACCAAGGGACCCAAACAGGGAATGTCCCATACACAAGAAGCCACACCCACTCAACAAGTGCTTTGGGTTCAGGATGAAGTCCCTAGAGGAACGCAAGAGGTTACTTGGAAAATTCAGAGTTTGCTTCAGGTGCTGCTGTTCCACGACTCACCTAGCCAGGGACTGTAAAGAAGAGATCAAATGCACAGTGTGCGAAAGTGACAAGCACGTGACATCGTTACACCCAGAGGCGCTGACACTCCACCAACTCAAGAACCCATCCTCCGTAGCGGAGCATGGCGGGGAGGAAGGAGAAGGAGAGCTAACATCCGTCACATCTCAGCGCACTGAGGTTTGCGGAAAAGAAGGTGACAAAATGTCCTACTCCAAAATATGCCTTGTCGCAGTGCACCCCCAGGGACAACCTGAGAAGGCTATTCGGATGTATGCAATCCTCGACGACCAAAGCAACAGATCATTGGTGAAGACGGAGTTCTTCAACTATTCAACTTACAGGACAATGCCTCACCTTACACCCTCAGAACCTGTGCAGGGTCAACTGAGTCAACAGGGAGAAGAGCAAGTGGTTACGTTCGGGGGATAACAGAGTGAAGATAGCTCTCCCCACACTCATCGAGTGCAGCCACATGGCCACAAACAAGGACGAGATTCCCACACCAAACATGGCACGCCATTACCCGCACCTCAGAGGAATAGCCAACTACATCCTGCCGGTAGAACAAGGCGCCAAGATCTTGCTGCTGCTCGGTAGGGACATCATGAGGGTACATAAAGTCCGTAAACAGCTTAACGGACCCCACAATGCGCCATACGCTCAAAGACTTGACCTAGGATGGGTGATAGTGGGCAACGCGTGCACCGACAAAGAGCACGAACGAGACTATGTTGACGCCCGCAGAACGGTGGTAACAGAATGTGGACACACATCCCTCTCTGAACCATGCCTGGGCCATCTCCAAGTGACCTAAGGGCCAAGTGAAAAGAAAAGACAAGGTCATAGCCCTGAGGTCAACAAAAACATCCTTGCATCGGGGGGTTGTGACAATGGCCTAGGATGCTTAGCGGTTCAGATAACCAAGGATGACGAGTCGACTCCACTGAAGGAAGAAAGTAACCTCCCAAAGGTGACCGACAAAGGGGTCATCCAAAAGACAATAAACAATCGGACGATCCTCTCGCGAGCAATGGCAAGGCTAGGACGTACAGTCGTTCCTCTCCACAGAGTATCCAGCGATAAAGCAGCCAGCTGTTACGGCTGGCTTAACCACAAAAGACTGCGCCCTACAGGTGAAGCCACAGTGTCAAAAGGACTGTTCGTTTACACACGTAAAAAGAGACAGCCACTGAGACATTTCATAAAGGGTTTTGCTAGGGCAAAAGAGACTGTTTTTCGTCATGTCCAAGGAGAGAACAGCCTCCTGAGGGCAGTCAACAAAGAGATACAGACGCGTATCACCAAATTACGTGGAGATGTTCTCGTGCAAGAGAAATGCACCGATGACCTACGGTGCACAACGTTCCAGACAACAAGGGACAATGACAAGCAAACACCATGGAGGGAAGATAGAGGATTCCCGAGGTTAACAACCAAGGAGCTCTCCAAAGACGGACCAGGCAGTTGGGTGAACCCACTACCATTCCGTTCACCAAGAAGGCGCTTCCCAAACAATGGAGAACATGCCATCTCTAGGTTCACTTCGCACCTCTGCGACCTACAAAGGCAACCAGAGACCAAAAACAACTTTGTGGCCTTCATCCAGAAGATATTCCTTACCGGCCACGCAAAGCCAGTACCTCTAATGAAGGAAGGTGAAGAATGCCGGTACCTCCAATCATCTGGGGCCTACCACCCTCAGGAAACCGATCAAATCCGGGTAGTGTTCAGCCCCAGCGCTCAGCTCCAGGGAGTCTCCCTGAACGACGCCCTCTCTACTGGACTAGACACGACAACCAGTCTTCCAGGAGTGTTGTTCCGCTTCCGCTAGGAGTCAAAAGCCATCTCCTTCGGCCAAACGCCAGGTGATAGAGCGACAGGCTACCATGACTGGCAAACCTACTAGGGGATGCATTCTGTGGGTAAAACTAGAGACAAAAAGACTGTTCTCTCACAAGGCTAAAAGGAAACAGTGCCAGAGACTTTTACACAAAGACATTGTGGTGAAACCAGCAAACCTGGAGCTGTGCATCCACCCTGCATCCTTTGCCAAAGAACCTTGACCAAGGGACCTTGATACAAGTGATACTGGCCGGTGTCACATCGCTATGTGGAAATGGACTCTTGTATTGTTTGAGAATGTGATGATATCTTTGTTATGCATTGCACATATGTTCCACATAGTCTGTTATATAGTGGTATCTACAGATACCAGACGGGGAGTGTCCTGGAACTAGATTCCATATTCTTCTGTCTCTCCTTTAGTTTATGGGATCCATTTCTCCCTCCTTTAGTTGCCTGTCAGTTTCCCCTGTCCCAGCAGCAACGCTACATGTAAAATGCAACATTATTGCTACATGTTGTAGTTCCCTCAGACATTCTGTGAGTTGCCATAGCAGCCCCAGCCTTTCTCTCCAGAATGGGCTAGTCTGCCCCCCATTCCATTTGTTTTAAGATAGTCTGTCCCAAGGCTATTCCCTTTACCCACACTGCTCCTCACTTCCTTTCCACCCTAGATCACAGTGAGTACAGTCCTGTCTGCATCCACCCCTGGTAAGGCCTTTCTCTCTTACCATAGTCTAACCTCATAGAAGCATCCCACATAGAGAAGCACTCTCTGCCTACACTACACCTACAAGTTCCTGTGTTTTCTACTCCTGCAATAAAGTTAAGAAAGACATTAAGGACTTGTCATGCTTTGAAGAGGGAAGACATGAGTTAAAGCTAACTGAAGCTATTCATACCTCAACACGTGACCCTAGCTTCAGGATAGAACACACCCACTGCATTTTGCTGTGCAGCCCCTTAAATACCATGGGGGAGGGTGCAAGGTCTGAGCCCCTGATTTGGCAGAACACGGACCCTAGGCCTGCTTCTAGGGACCCTAGGCCTGTCACTCAAGGGAGCTGCTTACTTCAGGAGAAAACCTAGATTGGGCCTAACACTGCCTGCACTGATACCAGGGTGTAAGTGTTAAGGAGGGTAGATTAGTAGCCAAAACAAATAGCTGGCTACAATAACAAGCCGAATTGTAATTTCCTGTGAGAGAGGATTACCAGCATAGAGATATTTCAGCCTGTTGAGACGATCGCTATTACACCTGGAGGTTTGATTGCGGGTGACGTCAAATGCCAGAATCTACACAGGATTCAGCATACCTAAGCAGACAGTGACAGTCTTGGGGAGAATCCCCTCCAGAGGAAAGCACAGAATTAAGATATTGCAACCCAGCAAAGCGCTATTTCGAAGGCTGTTTGTGAGTTTTTGACCAAGTTTTTCTGCTGTTTTTAACTTCTTTTACATTAAATAATACAATATGGTGGTTACGCCTTTTTGCTTTATTTTTAGATTATTTTTCACCTACGGAGGATCAGCTGAGCCTTCCAAAAGAAGCACTTTGAACACTTCTGACATTTTTGTGGTTCACATTTATGTTTTTTCTGCTATTTTGCATGTTTATATTCTATAATGTGATATTCTGTTACTTAGCTCTAATTTTATTCATTTTGTTGCACTTTCACTTTCAATTGTTATCTTTGATCACTTTTTAGTTTTTTGAACACATTTATTAGAGGTTAATTTATAGGTTGCTGTAGTTTATACATGTGGGTTAATTATGGTGGTTTTAAGGGCACTTTGGTGTTTCCGTCCTGGTTTGGATCTAAATCTTAATCAATTGAAGCTCATTTTAACTACAACTATTGTTATTAGCATTAGCTAAAATATGGCTCATGGTAAGATTTTCAAATGATAAGATATAAGAGGAAGTTAACTAGATATATTGGTTCAACAAATTTTTGTAAGTAAGTCAGGTCTGTTAAGTTTCAGCAATTTGATCAATAGTCTCACACACTAGGCTGTGATTAGAATTGCGTCACGACGCTGCGTGCCGCTAAAACAGATAAATGTTTTCAATTAGCGCGGAAATCTGAAATTGGTATTGAAGCGCGACGGCCACGTCACATGAGTGGTTCAGCCAATGAGGGTGAACCGCTCACGTGACATCATGGCCATTCCTCTGCCATGCCTCCCTGTCGCCTCCCGATGCCTGCACTGCAGGTTTCAGGCGTGCAATGTCACAATGGCGCACTCGCACGCACAACTGGACCTACTATAATCAAGGCCTTTGGGTTCTTGACTCAAAGCCTCATGGAGTATGAGGAAAATCTCATGGCTGATAAAAGACCTAAACCCCGTCTCCAATGTCATAACCTTGCCAGCTCCCGCCAAAACTTTGCCTCATCGTGTCATGGTCATGACTCCATCTGCTTACATCATAACCGTGGCAATCTCACGTCATATCCTTGCTCCCCCCACAACAGATGTTGAATTCCCTGCTCCAGAGATGTAGAACTTTTGAAACACTTCACCAGCTTTCAGAGAACTTGTTAATAGATTTATATTTTGTATAATGTTTAAAAAAAAAACAAGTCAGGGCATGTTCTTTTTCCCAGTGCTTTTTATTCAGTGAACTGATAGAGAATGTTCTGAGTCAGTAAGTGAGCGAAAGTGTCAAGCCTGGCAGGTGTTAAAAAGCAAGACGGGGTGGGGTGAAAATCAAAGCCAGGGTTGAGAGTGGCGACACGACATTCCTCTGTTACGTAGTAACAGCTATGCCAGTTATTTCTAGAACTATCTGGACGCAATGGTAAAGGGGAGTGAATTTTGGAGTTGAATTTTGGGCTATCTGTTTGTCAGAGCATTTTCATTGACACTGCAGGATGCAAATTATTGTTCAGTTCAGTTTACTACTAAAAATAAATCAGAAAATGGGGAGTGGACTTCAGAGGTGACATTCAAACAGGGAGGGACAAGCATTCTTGCTTGGGAAGGGTATTACTAAAGGTCATTTGCTGAATGTCTGTCATCAGACAGTTGCCTAAGATTATTGATGAATGTTGGTGTTTCAAACATATAGTGTGTGTGTGTGTGTGTGTGTGTGTGTGTGTGTGTGTGTGTGTGTGTGTGTGTGTGTGTGTGTGTGTGTGTGTGTGTGTGTGTGTGTGTGTGTGTGTGTGTGTGTATATATATATTAATCAAAGTCAGTCGGCACTTCCATTAGCAGAGATGTATGGGTAGTTGCAAGTGCCATAAAGTAAAATATATATATATATATATATATATATATATATATATATATATATATATATATATATATATATATAAGTTTTCACTCAGTAGTAGGACGTATTACATAAGTTAAACTGGCATTACCAAAGGAGCCACTAACATAGCAATTCTGTTAAGATGCAGCCCTCATTGGCAACCCCTTTTAGCTACTAGAGTAGTTAACCCCTTAAATGCTAACTTAATAAAATATTTGGTTAGCAATAAAGGCCATTCTCAAATACTTAGTTATTATTATTATTATTATTATTATTAATAATATCTTTTATTTGTGTGATGGTAACATATTCCGCAGTGCAGTACAAAGTGGAAGGGAGGAAAATAACATTGTATGACAAAACAGTACATATATGTCAAGCCAAACTGAGACTATAGGAAGGAAGTCCATGGCTCTGCCCCAAGGAACTTACAATCTATGTAAGTATGCGAGAGAATCACTTTAATACAGAATCATATTAAGTAGATCCTGCTGACAGCATCACTATAAACATTATTACAGTAGCACAGTTCAGGGAATATATTAGTCCCTATTAAGCAAGTTGTTAAATACATAGAAATAAATCATCTAGCCAAATACTATAAATGATGTGCAAGTTTCTTGCTCATCTTTTATTTCAAAAGAAAACTCTTGTGCCTAATTGTATGCATCTCACCCTAAATGTATTTACCATAAAGCATTTTTTAAATTCCACCCCAATTTTCTTACAGCAAGGAATTGAAAATTATAGTATTATCTTGGGTACCGGGTCATGCAGAATGAAATAGATGACAGGACGGTAAAGGAGATTTTAAAATGAGGAAATTAACTATTGTGACGCTCTAAATAATACATTAAATATGTGAGCAGTTATCAAGCTACTGGAACATTTTAAGCGAGTAGAGCAGGGGTGTGCAAACTGGGGGCGTGAGACTTTTGGGGGGGTGGGCGCAACTCACTTACCCGGCTTCAATCCCTGCGTCACATGACCCTGTGGCGCCATTTGACGCCCGTTGCCATGGAGACGCCGCGGGTCACGTGGCGTGACGTCGTATGACCCCGCAGCATCATTTGATGCCGCATTAGAGGTAAGGGGGGGCGCGACACAGGGGGAGAGTAGGCAGGGGGGGCGCGACACAGGTGGAGAGTAGGCAGGGGAGGCAGAAAGTTTGTGCACCCCTGGAGTAGAGCAATAATTTCTGCTACTGGCAAAATAAAATAAATGTTATTATGAAGTAATCTCAGCTCATAACCACTGCTCTCAAGACATACAAAGGCATTTATCAATGGGCAAGCACTGCCATTACCTGCACTTTCTCCTTCCCCTACTGTCTCTGTAAATCTCAACGTACCATTTAGATTGTAAGCTCTGAGGGGCAGAGATTCCCTTTCCTATTGTCTGCTTTTATGTTTATTGCTTTTGTGTATTCTGTTATCTTTATTGCAGTGTTAAGTACATTATTGGTAATATATAAGTAAAAATATACACAAGGTCATTTTTAAAACATCTGACACTAGAGAGCCCTGTTCTAATAAAATATATACAAATGTATCCAGTGTGGGAGAATTATAGTGTTCCAGCAGGTGGCGCAAATTATCTGCAAGTCAGACAACACATCACACAAAGGGAGGAGAAAAGATGTGGCTGAACTTTGCCGACGACCAATAAGCGCTGGTAGTGAAGGTCGGATATGATTGGCTCTGCGCCCTACTATATAATAAGCTGTCTATGGGCAGGTACTTTAGTCAGCTGAGTAGGAAGAACAAGAGGGTGTGTCGTTCGGGGTGGGGGAAGATTAAGTACTGCATTATTTTTTTAAGTAACTTTTCGTTAGCCCAAGAACAAGTCCGTTACATATGTGTTTTATTTATTAGAAACTTTTACTTTTAGAGAAAAAGAAACGTTGGCTAAAACTGATATATAGAAGATTTTATTTCAAGCAGAGTCACTAAATCGTAAAGCAACGACTGTAACATAAGAGTTCAACCTCCCGCACCCTATAAAAGGTAAGAGGCAAGGGGGGGGGGGTTGTGTAGCAGGGAGATGGGGGGGCTGTGTAGCAAGCAGACAGGGAGATGGGGGGGGGGGGAGTTGTGTGTGGCAGAGGCATGGGGGGCTCTGTGGTGGGCGGGGGTGTGTGGCAGGGAGGTGGGGGGCTGTGTGTAGCAGGCAGAGGGAGATGGGGGGACTCGTGACTTCAGCTGGGTAAGCTCTGGCTTTTGTCTGAAAAGGCTGGTTTTAGTATTTCTCCTGTTTTCAGTGTGACAGTACTGGGGGGCTGAGTACTCCTTTTTTACTGAAGTTAAAACCACTCTACAAAAGAAGATTTATTGTAAAAAAAAAAAAAAAACAGGTATAAACATGACCATAGTCTTCTGTATGTAGAGCACAGTATTAATAATCTCTAACCCCCTCTGGTGCAATGCATTGCTAAGCAATAATTCAGGCCCGCTGGTAGTAAGGGGTTAATCACCCCTCCCCCTGTTATACTGCATAAAAAATTAACTTGGGTGCATTTTGACCCCTTCTGTAATAAAGGAGTCATGAATACATTATTGTATACTTTAGACTAGAGTACCTAAAAAAACTAATGTTGAATTTGTAAATAAACATATCCTATCCGGGTTTATATAGATGATTTATAGATAGACGTATAGCATAGGGAGTTAATCCTACATATGAACAGACTGACAAATATTCCAGGAGTTATATCCAGTAATTATATTCAAAGGTAAAATTTTAGACAAAGGCCCGAGTTGTGTAACAACCTTCTCTCTAGGTCATTCGTTCAACTATAGCTATCTCCTACCGTTTTTAAAAGCTCCTGGGTTAATGCATATTAAAATAGAAATATGTGAAGGCCACATTGTTTGTATTTGGGTTTTCTGAAGGTTGTAGTAGACCCTAATAGCCCCAAGAAAAAGCATTCCCTTTGCTAGCACAATGGGGTTAACCATGCTTTTATTGAATAGTTAATACAAATTAGCCAGCAACGTTTCTAATGGTTTGCAAGTTGTGCTATGAAGTAATGTGGTTGCACCAGGCTCTCGAGTACATTGGATTGTAAACTCTCTGGGACAGGGGCTCCTTCTGCTGTGTGGTCAGTTACCTTTTGCGCTTATTGTCATTTATTTACCGCCTATTGTAAGGCGTGTAATATAGTGCGCGCGTCAATTATAATTGGCTGGTAGCCAGACGTTTCTATACTAAGGACGCGCGCACGGCCATGAGCAGTGGCGCGGCAGACCAGGGAAATTACAATAAAATTGTATTTGCGCGCTGCTGTAATGCTACAAACCAATCACAGCGCGGCCTGATGCTGTGACGTCAGTCATGCCCCCTAACTGCGTGCGTCACCGCTTGCAGCCTACAAACTAAACGCGCGCAATGCCGGTCGCCCGCATGCGCAGCAGCAAGAAGTATAAAACAAGCCTTAGGCTTAGTCCATAGAGACTGGAGGCGCGCTGAGGGAAAGTGGTGATTTCCCTGCCTTAGAGCGCGCGCCGTCTGAGGGCGTGTCTGGGGGGGCGGGCCGGTGACGTCACCGAATTGGTTCGCCCTCATTGTGCGAACCGCTCACGTGACCGGCCCTGCGCTCCGGCGAGCTCAAACTAAAGATTTCTTAAGACACATGCTTTCGCAAGCGTGCAGAAGCATGCGCGAGCCCCTGCTAAAGCCGCTCTCATTGCGGCTGCAGGGGTTCAGTGCCGAGCAGCAGCGCGTCTCAGCACGGGCGCTGACCATGCCCGAGGCCTTAGGTTGCAAAGCATTGCGTATAATGTTGGCGCTGTATAAATAAAAATCTGCATGTGCTAGGCTTGCAGTAGACAAGCCCAGACTTGTCCTGGGGTTAGGAGGAGGGGCTGCAGGGATGACAGGCTCAGCAGCTGTTCAAGCCCTGTTGGTTCACCATAGGCCATGCTAGATCATTTTAATGCTTCAGGGTCCTAGCGCCTGGAATATTCTAAACTACTTTCTGCTTATATGGATGCCTAACCTGTCTGTCATTGACGTCTTGATCCGGGCTTTGCAGCTTTATCTCAAAACGCAGCCTATTCTGATCTTTATGGCCCTGCTATAAAATGTAGCAGTTACATGACTATTTGAAGCAATGAGACAGTCTTGATCTTGGTGTCTTGTCTGAATTTGGACATGTCTTTGTCTATTTTTTACCTCTAATTTGTGAGGGCTACAGGGCAAAGATCTGTTCCTGAAATATTAGTTATACAGCTCTGGGTATCCTACAGCGCTATATAATAAGAAAATAATTAGCATTATAACCCCTTTGTAACACATTGCAAAATAAATGCATGATATGCCCATCAGCAGTTAAAGTTAATCATGTTTCATTATGGTATGTGCTTAACAATTTGCTGCCAAAGAGGCTTAAGCAGCTTTTAGGAATCATTTGGTAACAAAATATTATTGTAACAAAAGGCATTTCTGAAGTTTAAAAACAATCCTTTTACTTTGCAGCTAATATTAATTACCTTTATATTGGTTATTTAAATGAATCTATAACCTAAACAGCTGGTTTGCTTTTTAAATGCATATTAATTGTGTGCAAATCCTACTGTTAGAGAAATGGCTTTCATGCTCCTGACCCTCTTCTCGAACACATGACAATTAATAACGGGGGAGGGGGGATACTCTGATTACTTTCCAGCGATCAACCCTCCTGAATGTCTCTGCCAAGTGCCTTTTGAGCCGTTGGTTGGGGGGTGGGGACCTGTGGTATTGTATAACATATTTTAAAGTGCACCCAACATCTTGCAGCTGTGTTTAAATCTAATTCCCTATGTTTGCATTGTAGATGATTGACACACTTATAACATCAGAGGCTCAGGAACTTCTTTACCAGCTGAACTCGCTCTTGGAGCAGGAGCTGAAATGCCAACCAAAAGCTTGTGGCTTGCGTCTTATTGAAACCGCTCACGACAATGGCCTACGAATGACTGCCAGGCTTCGTGACTTTGAAGTGAAGGATTTGCTTAGCTTAACTCAGTTTTTTGGTTTTGGTACTGAGACATTCTCATTGGCTGTGAACCTCATGGACAGGTTTTTGTCTAGAATGAAGGTAGGTGTTGATTTTTGTGTGCTAGCTTTACCCATTTGCAATAAGTTGGTCTCACATCACCAAAAATATATACATGACCATTCTGTCAAGCAAGCTTCAATTTAAATAATGATGGCGACATCCCAAACAATGCTGTACAATGTCTGCACATCTGTCTATTGGATGTGCTGGAGAAATAAAGTACATAAAGAAAATTGTTACAATTTCACTCTTCCTAGCTCTAAATTTTTTTTTTTTTTTTTTTAAATCAATGAACAAGTAAACGTTGAAACTTCACATTTCTGCATATTAGTGGGGGCATTTAAGCAATAGCTTATATTTGCTTGCCTGTTTCTTGGCCATAACTGAAGCTTCATATGCAGCATTCATGAACAGTATTCATATTGTACATATTCTAAGATACATTTATGACTACGTCGACTCATTTAAAATATATTGATGCTTGAGGAAGAAACCATGGAGCCCATTTCCATCAAATTAAACCTACTGTATGCTAAAGTTGAAAGACAACCTTCCAGAGGAAGGTAACCCTCCCCCCCCCCCAAGTGAAAGATCATCCAATGATATTTCCTAAGGGGAAAAATAAATTCCCTCCTGACTCCAAATATTGGCAATCCGATTTCTCTCTGGATCAACATCCTTCCCATGTTTTCTTATTGGTGTATACCTGTCCAACTTTATTTTTTTTAACCATCGTATCTGCCATTGGTAATAGGTAATGAATTAAACATTTTAACTGACCTTACTGTAAAGAAGCCTTTCCTTTGGTGAAAGCTCCTTTCCTTCAACCTTGTTATGACCCAGTGTCATTTGTACTGCTCTTGACAAGTTTCTTTTGAAAACTCCTTGTATTGCCCCAAATAGGAATCTGAAAACACAGCTGCATTCATTCTGAACCCCTTCAGTCGACATCTGCGTCACCCCAAAGGCGCTCAGCCTTTGCTGATGTTTGGTGTTAAAATTGCTGTATTTCGATCTGCAACTCCAACCCTTTTATCCCCTGCACCCAATTTTACAACTCTTAACTGTCCATTAAATGTCTGTGAATTGACTGTATAACCATGTACATTTAATGTAACCATGTATTGTTATAACTCTGTTCCCAGAACATACTTGCAAACGAGAGGTAACATTTTATAAATAAATATTTGTATATAGTTATCATATCCCCTCTTTGATGCCTCTTTTCTAATGTAAACCAATCTAATTTAGCTAGTCTCAAGTCAGATTATCCCTCCCCTTTAATTTGATGGCTCCTCTCAACACTTCTACTTCCATAATGTATTTTATGGAGTGGTGCCCAAAACTTTACTCCATATTCAAAGTGTGGTCTTACCAATAGAGGGGCATAATTATGTTTACTTCCCTTCCATCCTTTCCCCTTTTAATGCAAGATAAGATCTTGTTTGCCTTTGCAGCTACTGCATGACATTGGGCACTATTGATAAGCATGCTGTCTACAAGCACTCCTAAAAATAACTCCAAGGATTTGTCTAATTTTCCCCATTTAATTTGTAAGTCTCCTGTTCTTGTTTCCAAAATTCATAACCTTACATGTATCTGTATTAAACCTAATCTGCCATTTACCTGTCCAAGTCCTTCTGGAGAGAAATTACATCCTGCTCGATCTTACACAATTTAGTGTCATCGGCAAAGTTGGATTTTGGTCTCTATGCCAACCTCAAGGCCATTAATAAAAATGTTATAAATCAGGGGTCCCATCACGTATCCAACAGGTATGGTTTAAAACCTACATTCTTATGATGTGTCTTCTATTTCAGGTGCAGCCCAAACATTTAGGCTGTGTTGGCTTGACCTGTTTCTACCTTGCTGTGAAAGCAACAGAAGAAGAAAGAAATGTGCCTCTGGCGACAGATGTAATAAGAATAAGCCAGTATAAATTCAGTGTCTTTGACATGATGCGCATGGAAAAGATTGTGTTGGAGAAACTGGGCTGGAAAATTAAAGCTACTACTGCGTTACATTTCTTACAACTTTACCATTCCCTTGTTTATGAGAACCTGACTGGTGAAAGGTAAACACTTATTTGTATAATCTGTTTGGAAACCAAATGCTTTGACCTAAAGGTGCAATCCCATATTCTTGGCAAAATTATGTGACTTTCTTTTTACCTGAAATTCTATTATCCATGTAATCCCCTTCCATAGAAAGATTGGCACCCTAAAGTAATGTTTTTACTTTGTTCCCTGTTCAGATTAGAAATAGAGTAGGAATGTTGCTATACGTGAAGAAAATAAATGTGAGGGGGGGGGGGGGGCCTGTAGAATGTGCTAAATCAGCCCTGTTCCAGAAGCAATCCTTGAAGCCCTTGCAAGTAGGCATGTCTGGGACTAATAATGTGTGTGTGGTCTGTACAGGCATACCCCGGTTTAAGGACACTCTAAGTACTCTCGTGAGTAAGGACATATCGCCCAATAGTAGTGTTGGACCGGGTCCTACTTTTAAAAACCAGGTAACTGTTACCCAGCCAAAATCAAATGATGTACCCAGTTGGCCCTTACCTGGGGGTGGAGGAAGCCCGTGGCAACATCTAGGCAGGTCAGCAGAGGTCCTGTGGCGGTGACAGCATCAGCAGTGTGTTCAGTCTGCAGAACTCCATAGTAGTGTGAGCTGGGGAACCATGTGACCGGAGCAGAAGTGTTCCTATTGGACAGGCTGTTCAATAGGAACACTTCTGCTCCGGTCACATGGTTCCCCAGCTCACACTACTATGGAGTTCTGCAGACTGGACACACTGCTGATGCTGTCACCGCCACAGGACCTCTACTGACCTGCCTAGATGTCGCCACGGGCTTCCTCACTGGTCTTCCCCTCCTTCCGTTGCTGACAGCAGGTAAGTAATGTAGTTTTCAGCTACCCTGACATTACCCAGCACCGTATATCTTAAATATTGGTGTCACTAGGCATGTTTATTTTGCCCAATGAAGTCTTACCCTTTACCCCCAGTAGAAGTACACACCAAGATTAGATTTCTTGCTCTTGTACAGTTTTTAAATGTACCCTTGTATGTGGCACCCCCCTATAATGCGGGTCCGCTATTGCATATTGAGCGTTCTCCCCCTCTTCCTATCGTGGTTTCATTAAAAATATTTTATTGAAAGGATTAAATAAAATGACTTCTATAACTGTAAGTACTTAACAACTTTGCTTGTCACTAGGAAAAAGCTGTTTGTCTTGGAGAGGCTTGAAACGCACCTTAAAGCCTGTCACTGTAGAATTGGATTTTCCAAATCAAAGGTGAGTGTCCACTGTCCTACTTGACATATTTTGCATGCAGTGAAGGAATGAACACCAACGCCTTATAATTGAGCACAACTATTATTCAATCGCCCAGAATTCAGTTGATTATGAATAGGTGCCAAAAATATGTTGGATGGGATAGAGTACTTGGTAGAAGGTATGTAAGGGGCAGTACAGGTCTCTTAAGGTCTGGAATAGATCGCTTGATTACACATTAAGTCTTAAAGCAGAATCCACTTTGTTTTAGCAGATTCCATTGATTTTAGACATCTTACTGATATGATGCAGAAGTATGTGATCATACACATTTGCATCGATATATTGAATCTCTGTACAAGCCTTCCATGTACATATTGGGCCCTCAGCTAGTTCTTTCAATACTTATCTCTTGTGCTCTTGTGAAATCTGGCTCCTATTTGAGTAACGGTCTGTCCCCTTACCATCTTCTGTCAGTCACTATTCTAAAATCCCAATCCATAACCGCGGCTCACAACATAATTTATCCCGCATGCTACTCATTGCTAAAATTACATCTCCGGTTGCCAGTATGCCTGCCGCGTGTTTCACTTGTAACCGCTTCATCTGGGGTGACATATTTTAGACCAGCTGGACCTGTTTTGTCCCAACATATCAACTAAGTGCATTTTATCACTATCAATTTTAAGACTAGCAAATATAATTGCTTATCTTTTGGTTGTTGTTTTTTTTTTTTTTTTGGATAAGGTTATTTTTGCTGCTTTTTAAAGTAATCATTAACCAATAGATTAAACTTGCACAATTTTGCAAGTGGCAGTTTGGCAGTTGGTTAGACAAATGTAAATCTGTGTGCTGTAGAGTAACTGTATACTTTGCTTCCTACACAGCCTTCCGTGATGGCTTTGTCTATATTGGCACTTGAGATACAGGAGCAGAAGTTGCTTGAACTGACAGATGCCATACAATGCCTTCAAAAACATTCCAAGGTAAGCATGTCTATTTCCTGTCCTTGGTTGGATATAATCTTCACTTAACCCATCTCCTCTTACATTCATTTTTTTCCCCCACAAGATCTGCAGTGTATGCCAACAAGCTCATCTGCATGAGCTTCAGTGATGTACAAAAAAATATACATGTCCTCTAAATAAACTTACAATCTGAGGTTTAATATTTGTATGTTGGATATTCCTCACAATGGCCTTTTCACAATCTATACTGGTGTTAATTTGTTTAACCAGTAATTGGCTATTTAAAACTTGGCGACGTATTTGTAATATCGTACATTTGGTACTTGTAATATAACCTGTTCTCACACTTCATTTTCATAATTTCATTGTAGATTGGCAATAGAGACCTGTTATGTTGGAAGGAAATGGTATCAAAGTGCCTTGCAGAATACGCATCATGCAAATGTTCCAAGCCGAATGTCCAGAAGCTGAAATGGATAGTGTCGGGGCGCACAGCAAGGCAGCTGAAGCACAGTTACTACAGAATAGCACATCTTCCCACAATTCCAGAATCTGGCTCCTAAAAGGTATTCAATACAAAAATAACCAAAATAAAGTTAACAATTTTTGAGACTTGTAAATACATATGGAATAGTGAGGGTTTTTTGACATTGTTGTAGATTTTAGACTTGTCAGTCGAAGGGGGACAAACATATTATAAATGTAGATTTCTGATCACAACGCTCTAAGATATAATTATATTTTGCAGGGTTTCGGTGTGTAATACAGCAGGTAGCGGTTGCTGCTCCTTGTTATTGATGTAAAATTCCACTTTTCTTCCTCTGTAGGTGATCAAACTGAAGAAACCACCGCCTTGTGTTTTTGACTGTTAACTTATGGACTTTGGATTGTTTGTTTGGAATTTTAAATTAACTGTGAAGCCTGAAGAAAAAGAAATGGCAGCTGGTTTGGCATTGAGATGTTTTTTTAAAATGGAGAGAATTGTTCTCAGTACAAGGAGAAATATATGCACAGGACTAGAAACCCTTTTACACCTTAACTATTTAGCTGGAAGCATAAACTTATTGTGAATAGTGTAGGGAAAGGGCTTTTAAAATGCAATACTGAGCCATGCAGTCTTGTCTAATATGGTACCTAAGATTTGCTTTCACTTATCAAAGTTTTTAATGTTGGCTCTAATTCGAAGCATCAGATCTTAGTATTACCTGCTCAACTGCAATGCAAGAAACTATTTGCCCCTTGGGAGCAAGCCTAATCAATCATGTAATGTTGCGTGACTATAAACTGTTCCTATTCTATGGCATCAAACTTTGTTGGAGAGGGAAAAATATGCATGAAAGCAGTGTTAAATGGGTTTGTTTTTCAGGCACTTGAGCAAAGTAGTATATAGAGTATTGGTTCAAAATACACTTCTAAAAAGGACCAGGAACTGATCTTACCTGGCTTCAGAGATCTGCTTCTTTACTCTTTAATTAGGTATCATGGTTTTGGAGAAAGGGGTATAGTCCTGTCCATTGCATTTCCCCCAAAACTAAATGCACTTTATTCACCTGTTGTAACAAATTTTTAACTTAAGCTAGTTTTCTGTGTAGCTATGCTTCATGTCTGTCCATGTCTTGTTGCTTTGATCCAAGATCTCAGGCCAGTCCTATTTAGATTTTAATACAAATTTAGGTTTCAGTTGATCAGAGACTACTTGACCATAACCTAAATGAATCTAAGACTTGGGTCATTGTTTTTTTTTCTGTGTGTGATTTTTGAACTTGTGTTAAATGTGTGTGTAAGAACCAGTAAAGCAAACACTTCACCATTGCTTTCCCAGTGTCCTCTAAACTGGTTGTTGAGCTTGCATCAGCATGTTGGCTCCAGAGGTGATAATGCAAGTCATGCAATACATTAATTACCCTATTTAGTGTTAAAGCCATTTCCCCATGCTGGAGTAGTTCACATTTAGTCAAATAAGCAGGAACTAAATGTTTTCTATCATGGGGAGTGGTTTCACTGCATATGGAATAACTGCTAATATATTTTCACTACCACAATTTGGTAGCCTTCTACGAGGGGAGGTTTGAAGCCATTATTGCATTTTGATGCGTTTCCTTGTAAGAGTGGCTTGGAAACCTGATGCTAATGCTTCACCACCATTATTTTGGTATACCATACTAGTGGTAGGTATCCATTATTTGACAAATGGCTTACAGCCATTTTAATTGTTTTAAACATTAATGTTAAAAATATATATCTGCTGGGGAGTCCAAAATGGATGTAATGCAATAGTCTGTCTTCCACAAATTAAGCCTGCACGTTCATCCACTTCCATTCATAGATATAGTAATGTCCTCACGTGACAGTTCGCTGAATATGGCAGCAGTACTTCTGCAGTGTCTCATATCGACTATTTTATAAAGAGAACCTTCAACTGTGACTGGTCAAACTTAAATTGGCTGTATGTAAACTGCTAAATATACTGTGCCTTAACAGTAAGTGGTTGTATGAAGTGAAGGTAATATGAGCAAATATTTGACAACCTGCAACACGGGTAATAGATGGCAAACCACCACGCATGAAGCCTTCAGTTTAGTTGTATTGCAAGTGTACTTAAGGTTATATTTAGGTGTTATGCTCTATGGTGGTTTTCTATTGCACATGTTTTAGGGAGTTGAGATCCATTTACTTTCACCCAGGCAGCAGAAATCTATACAATCAAATTGTGATATGTCTAACCACCATAATATTGTAGATAATATACATTAGCGCCCACAACTTTTTTCTGCCACAAAGTTAAGGGGATAAATTATGTACCCAAATGTTAAGCATGCAGGCAATTTCTTTAATTTTCCTTAACACTACAGGAACTGATGGTATATTGTTACTAAAACGGTATGCATTTAAATATGCCTGTCTCTAAACAATGAGGCTAATAGAAAATGGGTCAATCAAATTGACATGGGATTATTCATTAGTGCTGATTGGGCACTACTGCATGGAAACTCCTATTCAAGTCAATGAACCCTCTAACTAGCAATCAAAATAACACAGGACCTAAACTAGCTACTGATTTACTACAGAGATTAAGATCCTTACATTAAATGTCATGCCAAGCAGAGTATAGAGACTTCCTCGAGTACAATGTTTTCATATGGGGATACAGATTGAAATCTTGTGGAAACCATATGCAATATATTTGTACCTAGTATTGGTAGACTTAATCTTTGTTTTACATGTTTCTGCTATATGTACTGAAATATGTAATAGTGGACAGTTGGAGGTTTTAACCTGTTTCAATTGCTAGTCATTTATGGGGTTGTAAGTACATTGAGCACATTTGAAATATACAATTTGTATCCACACAAAACCACCCAGATAGCATTTGCATTTTGAAGGAAATGTTTAATTTAAGCTTCCTTTTGCAGAATGAGTGAAAGATCCAGATTTGAAGAGATCTTGTAGTAAAAAATTGGTTTAGGTCATCTGATGTGCAATGCAGTGAGCTAGATCGGGTGTCCTAATTGCAGTATGTGGGTGGGTGATCAATAGTGGTTTTATACTTATCTGCTACTGGATGAGCCTGAATGAATACAAAAGATTGTGCCACAATAGGTGTTTGTCTTAAAATAAGTGCCTCTGTACAACAAAGTAAGAATTGTACCTTTCAATAAACGTATTGAAAAGCAGCGGTCTGTGTATTTGCTTTCATTATTGAAATACAGGTGATCTTGTATTTGCTACATACTGAATTAAAGATTGCTTGACTTTCAGTGCAGTTGCACCTGAATAATATATTTTGTGAGATCAATGTGGTGTCCTTTTATAAAGCACTTATTTTTTCAATATATATTTAAACAGTCCAAATCCTGCATTTGTCATGACCCTTTTCTGTTCCTTCTTACTCTACCCCAGAGCTGGTTTCCATGTGGACTTCCAAATGCATAATTGGTGAAGCAATCTTCAGCACTTCCCAGCTAAGCTTCTTTTAAAGGTGCAATCCCACATGGCCAATGTATTCAAAATAAAGATCAGTCCTAATTAGTTTCCCTATTTCTTTATCCCACCCTATTTGTGAGACACTAAAGATCAGGGATGGAGGGAAACTGGGCTGTACCTGTACAATTGCTTAAGCACTGACATCAGCCTAAATGGAGTAGCAACAAAAAATTTAAAGCTCTTTCTCAACTAACATTAAAAAAAAAAAAAAAAAAAATACTTGTCAGATTTGGGTGAAATGGGGAATCCATGAATAACCTTATTTTTTTTTTTTTTTTAAACTTTGATTTTATTGGGTGCAATAAAACATACATGTTATCACTTCCCGTTGGCATCAGTAATATTACCCATTTGTGTTTTTTAACAATCGTCCAAAGACTAGACATATTAGACTCACAAGACAAACAAGGGGGCCTGGTTAAGGGGTAAGCCGGGGAGGGGGGGAGGTGCGTTAAAGGATCTTTAGCATTGACGGAGAGGTGCCGGACTTCCAACTCCCATCTCTCCCGGTGATTGTGCTCCTCCACGAGATCCCCGTGGGATTATATGTATATGCCCCTATGCCCAACGCTCTGTGGCCCTATTTGTTCCTTCCCTGTTTCTTAGGACGGTCGTCGACTGGCGCTTTCCCGCCCACCCCCCTGTTCTACTGTCTCTCTCTAGTCATGGATCCCTTTCGTTACCGGAGAACGCCTTTCTTAACTATCATTGCAATGTTGTGGCACTATCTATTCCCGGGATGTCCGTCTGTTCCAGCCACGGCGACCAGACTTTTAGAAAATTTGGGCCGGTGTCGTTAACCATACTTGTTAGCTGTTCCATCCGGCAAACAAACCAAATTCTGTTTCTAATCTTGGGGATGCTTGGGAGAATTGGTTGCTTCCATAATGCTGCAATCTCGCACCTGGTGGCGGTTGCCAAATGTGTAATTAGCTTATGCGAGGCGTTAGCCCCTCGACCCGTCTGCCCAGCAGGAACAGCCATGGGTCCAGGGGGATCTCCACCTCCAGTAAACGTTGAAGCCAGTCTCTGATTTCTGCCCAAATCGGCGCCACCTTTGTGCAAGACCACAGCATATGGCATAAGTCCGCTCTGTCTCCGCACTGTTTGGGGCAGAGCGGAGAGTAGCCTTTGACAAATTTAGATAATTTAGTGGGAGTGAAGTACCACCGCATCAGGACTTTATAGGCGTTCTCCTTTAACGTGGTACAGATAGAGCTTTTGGCTGCTGCCTGCAGGATCCTATCCCAGTCCTTGTCTTCTAATGTCTCCCCTAGGTCTGTTTCCCACTGTCTCATGTAACTAAGTCTGGGTCGGTCATCCGGCTCCGGACAGACCACCTCCCTGTACATTCTAGAGGTTATTCCCCTCGTGTCCGTGTCTCTTGAACAGAGCTGCTCAAAATTTGTTCTCTGTGGCCGAATTGGAGCTCCATTATAGAAAGCTCTGATCTGGAGGTACCTGAATAATTCAGCTTTAGGAATTTCTTTTTCCTCTTTTATATGATCAAATGTCTTAATATATTGCCTACCCTCCAGATCCTTTAGACGGAGATACCCTGCTCGAATCCAATTTGAGAAATTAGAGCTATCCAGTCCAGGAGCAAAATCTGGGTTCCCCCATATCGGGGTCATCAGAATTCGAGGATGTAAGAAAACATTTAAATTTGGTCGCCTCCCACGTTTTCAAGGAGCTGGCTACTGCCTGCAGAGGTGTCCGCATGGCGGACCTGTTTTTTTTTTTGGACAACCAAATTAGATTTTGAATTTCTATTGGTGCGCAGCACACCTTTTCTAACGCTACCCACCTCCGGAGGCTTGGGTCTAAATGCCATTGCACAATCTGGCTCAGCTGGGCTGCTTCGTGATAGGCGAACAAGCATGGCACCCCCCACCCTCCTCTCAAGGTCGGCCTCCTCAAGATTTCTTTTTTAATTCGTGGGCTTTTCTTATCCCAGACAAACTTTGTTATTAGGGACTGTAACGCAAGGATGTCGTCCTTTACTAGGGGGATCGGGAGGGCCTGGAAAAGGTATAGCACCCGCGGGAGGAGATTAATTTTTATGCTATGAATACGGCCTATCCACGAGATGCTACACTCCGCCCACCGCCGGAGATCCTCTCGCAAAGTCCGGAACAACCTGGGATAATTTGCTTTATACAAAGCTTTATACTCTTTTGTGATATATACCCCTAGATATTTAAGCATGGAGGGTTGCCACTTAAAGTTGAAATTTAGTCCAATTAATTTTTCCACCGGCTTCGATAAATTGATATTGAGGGCTTCAGATTTGGCCTGATTAATTTTGAACCCTGAGATTTGTTTGAAGGTCCCCAGAATTGAGAAGACATTGGGCAGGGAGGTAAGTGGCTTTGATAATGTCAGGATCACATCATCCGCGTAGAGCGCCACTTTGTGTGACTGCTCCTTTACAGCTATTCCCGTAATATCCGGGTTGTTTCTTATATGTGCCGCCAGGGGTTCTACGCACAAGGCGAACAGCAAGGGAGACAGCGGGCAACCCTGACGTGTGCCGCTCTTTATTGGGAACTGATCCGATGGGAACCCTTGGTGCCGTACCCTTGCCGTTGGCCCCTCATACAGGGCCATGATGGCCTCCAGGAGACGTCCTCTAAAGCCAAATGCTTCCAGCGTTCCTCTCAGATAGGGCCAATCAATCCTATCGAAGGCCTTTTCGGCGTCCAGACTCAATACCATTGACGGGGTGTTCTGTTTTTGTGCCAGATCAATCAGATCAATGATTCGCCTGGTATTGTCTGCCGCCTGCCTTCCTCCGATGAACCCTACCTGATCTGGGTGAACCAACCTGGGAAGGACAATACCCACTCTATTGGCTAGCAATTTGGAGAACATTTTGATATCCGTGTTTATCAACGAGATGGGCCGGTAGCTCTTACAGTCTGCCGGGTCCTTGCCAGGTTTATGGATCAGGGAGATGGACGCCTGAAGCATCTGTGCTGGAAACGAGGCCCCCTGCATGACTGAATTAAATATTCTTAATAGATGTGGGGCTAGAATTTTTAGGTATTTTTTATAGTATAGATTGGAGAAGCCATCAGGGCCGGGCGCCTTGGCAGGCTTAAGTGACTTTACAACTGTCGTTAACTCTTCTAAAGAGAAGTCTGTCTGTAACGCTTCCCCTTCCGCCCTGGTCAATGTTGGTAGTTTTGCTTCCCTTAAGAAATCCCTGAGATTGTCCCTCGTTTTTTGATTATGTATGACCTTCCCTCCATCGTAGAGCGCCTCGTAGTAGCGTTTAAATTCCGCTACGATCCGCTTAGGATTCGAGGTAAGGTCTCCCCCTTGTGTGCGGATGGCTTGTATGTGATAATTAGGAATTTTGTGACGGAGTCGATTAGCTAATAGGGTGTCCGCCTTCTTCGCCTTCTCAAAGTACCTGCGCCTAGACCAGCTCATTTCCTTTTCCGCCTGGGAGGTTAGTATGACATTCAACTGCTGCTTGGTGTCTGAAAGTGCTTTTAAGGAGCCATCACTTTTATCTCTCTTATGTTCCTCTGTTTGGGCTGCCAATTTCTCCTGTAAGAGTTTTATCTGGCGTTCTTGATCTCTCCTTCGTCTAGCTGCTAGGCTCATGAGCGTACCCCTAAGAGTGGCCTTATGGGCCTCCCATAATGTGGTGTGTGATGACACACTACCTATATTTTCTGAGAAAAATGCCACTATTTTCGCTCCAATTTCTTTTTGGGTATTTGGGATTTTCAGCAGCAGTTCGTTTAGTCTCCAGTTTGCTCCTGGCCTGTCTAGTGAATTTAGTGTGCACCGCAGCTCTATGGGTGCGTGGTCTGACCACGAAATATCGTGTATACCCATATGGAAGACCACTGGGACCAGTCTACTGGATACCAGGAAGTAGTCCAGCCGGCTGTAGCGGTTATGTGGGTGTTGCTCGCGCCAGATATCGACCAATTGGCAGTCCTTTAAGCCCTGGGTGATTTGTTGGATGTCTAACTTCGGTGGGAGCCCCGACTCAGTGCACCGGTACAATTTGGAATTTATCGTCCTGTTGAGGTCCCCCGCTACTATCAGCGTTCCCTTGGCTTCTCTATGTAATTTCCGAAAGAAAAGGGAGAAAAAGTCCTCCGATATCTCGCAAGGTGCGTATATGGATGCCAGTGTGAGAGGTTTCCCTTGGAGCGAACCCACTAAGATAAGATATCTACCTTCTCTATCAGCTACTTTGTTCTCTACCGTGAAGGCTATTCTGTTGTGGATCGCTATGGCCACCCCCCTCTTCTTTACCTGTGTGGACGCCAAGTGTACCGTTCGGAAGTTTTTATCTATAAATTTTGGGTAGCTGTCTCTGGAGAAGTGAGTCTCTTGGAGGAATAGTAAATCAGCTTTGTGTCTTTTATAATCTCTTAGGGCTAGTTTGCACTTCGCTGGGCTATTCAGGCCTTTAACATTATGTGAAATGCACCTGACCTCAATATTCATAATGTTTTAAAATTAACCTGATTCTCTCGGTGTCTTGCTGGGCCATTCTGTTGCCGCCAGGTAGCTGTGGATCCCGCCTTTGTCTTTTTAATATGCCCCTGGCATTACTAAATGTTTTGAAGGAGTTGCCCCCTTCATGAACTTTAAATTCTGGTGGCAGTAATGCAATCTGCTCTCTGGTTAAAATACTTGCTATTATTGGTATGTGGGGGACACAACCTCCTAAAACAAGGAAGCAGCACTCTGCAGAAGTCTTCATTAAAAAAATGTAATCCACATAGACGCTTTGGTCAAACACACTGACTGTCAAGATCGAAGACGAAGTGCAGTGTTTGACTGAAATCGATCTGTGGATCAAAAAAAATTTTTTTTGGGTATGAATACCTCTGCTGGTTCCTTGTTTTAGGAGGTTGTGTTCTATTCCAGGGGTGTGCAATCTTTCCTTGCTGCGCCCCTTTCTTCCCCCCCCCACCCCCCACCTGCTTCCCTCCCTGGTCACACTGCCTCCTCCCCCCCTTACCTTCGGCGTCATGACGCTGCGGGGTATAATCCTGGACACATGATACATATAAAGCTTGGCCCCCTGCAGACGCATTTACTAGAATTCCCTCCTACTGTCTCTATGTTCCCCTACCTACCAATTAGATTGTAAGCTCCTCGGAGCAGGGACTCCTCTTCCTTAATGTTACTTTTATGTCTGAAGCACTTATTCCCATGACCTGTTTATATTTTTTATATGATTACAACATGTATTACTACTGTGAAGCGCTATGTACATTTATGGCGCTATATAAATAGACATACAATACAATGTAACGTTGGCATGGGAACATGACCCCGTGGCGTCATTTGCCATGGCGACGCATTGCCGAAGAGAAGGTAAGTGAATATGCAGAGCCTTATGCGAACCCCCGGCATTAATTTAAATGACTTGGGGGAAGACTGAGGGGCCTCTGCAACCGCCGCCCCTGCCCCCCATGAACAATCTTACGCCCCCAGTTTGTGCACCGCTGTCCTATACTATAGGTTTCCCAAGTGGGGGATGATCTCTGTGCATCTGTGGCAGTTAAAGAAATCTACTGAGTGCACCTAATTCTTCTATTATTGGTATGTGAAAATTTTGGCATCTGTCAGACAGATCTGAAATATTATGGCTGGACTTTTTCATGCCTTTTTTGTATGAGCCTGGGGAAAGGGAGAGCCTGACTAAAGGTAGGAGGGCACAGAACCATGTGGGCCTATTTGCAGAAGGGCCCTGTCTAACACCCAGCTGAAGGTTGAGACGGGCCCGCCTAGTTGCTAGCATTGCTGGAAGTTAGGTACAACTTCCTTCCCAGGCCAGCGAGGCCCCCCTGGAGTAGCTGGACATTTGTCCTGGCTTTCCTCCCCCTGTCGGTGGCTCTGCAGAATCCTGAGAGCCAGAATCCTAGTGAAAAACCTGTTATCCAAGACAGATATTTGTGCTGCTTTAGCCACCCCAGTCTGAGTGACAACGAAACGGAAAGTGACGCGAGGTGGCAAATTGTGCTATTGGCTCATCTGAATTTTATGTTTGTGAATAGATATTTTTTTTTCATATATAAATATATTAAAACATTACACTATCACTTGTTTATTGCCTACTATATTCTGGAGCAACAAAGTTATACCAGTGAGAGGACACACCTATCATTAACTGCCCTCCAATAAAATGTGAGTTGATCTCACCTAAAGTTTTTTTTATCAGCAGTGATACCCTCTGAATAAGCAGGGATCGGCATTTCATCTGTCTCCATTTATTTATTTATTTTCCTTTTTGGATGCACTTCAAACAATATGAAGTACTGACGACCTATTATAGGGTGAAAGAGCAGAACCCATATAAAAGACAAATACAGCAATAAATTTCCTATATTTTTACATCATCCTATATATTCCCTAAACACCATTCACTATTTTACAAATATTCAAACAATTGATTGTTTTCACTTAATCACATATCACAAGTGACTAATGTTTTGCACTTTTTTTTTTTTTTTTTCTTTAACTCCATATCTCTGGAAACCTATATGTAATAAATAGGACAATAGTCTGGTTTATAGAAAATGTAAACCCTCTTCTCAGAATAATCTGAATTGCTTGGTGGAATTAAAGGTACCGTTTTCCCAGCATGTTTAAAAATTTCTTTACTATACAATAGGGCAGGAGTGGGTAACCTATTTTTCAATGTAGCAACAGGTGTGGCGAATGAGAAGTGAAAATAGCCACACCATATACAAATTGAGGTATTATTTTGCGCATTTGAAAATTTAAAACACGGTTTGAATAAGTTTATTCAAAACATGAACACTTTGCGTCTGTGCAGTTGTAACTGAGTAATCAAACGATGAAAATGGTTCAAATTGAAAATTTAAGACAATTTAATGCGAAATTTGATAAGCCTTATTTCTGACAAGTTGCAGAAACATTGGCTGAATATCTAAATTCAATGCACATCTTAACTCAGCCTCCAAATTGACATCAACAATTAGAGATCTGTATTTTGACTTGATGAATCCCATCGTAGAGCGTCGGTTCACACACCCAGGTTGATCCAAACATGGATAATAATTTCGAAATGCATGATGTCAAAGTTGGGAGATCGTTGTCAGTCAGAATAGATTTCCACATATCTGTGACTGAAGAATTCAGGTACATTTTATAAGTGTTCCAGACTGTGAAGAGAAAGCAAATCATCTTCAAGCCCGCGTTTGTCCAAAGACAGAAGGGTGGAAATTTCTTTGCTTAAATTAGTTATATAAAAGTGGAATGGATCACGCTAAAATTTAAATGCCAATTTGAAGTCATTGAAATCAGAAATACGTGATTCAAATTTCTGGGACAGGTTTTTTATCCAGTTTACGTAGAATTAACCCTTCACATCAAGTAGACCGCACGCCTCATTTGTCTTCTAGAAATCTATTCAGGTTTGCAAAATGGGTCAAAACGTCCTGAGTTTGTACCTGAATGAGGTTCAGTTTGATTTGAATTCTTGAATATGCTGTGCCAGCTCGCACACTTACTTTACCCTTTCCCTGCAGCTTAACGTTTAATTCATTTAAGTGAGCCATTATATCGCACAGAAAATGTAAATCACATTGCCATGAAGGGTTCTCAATGTCAGAAAATGTTTGTACCTGACGTTTCTCAACAAGAAAATCTCGAATTTGGGGAAGCAAATTAGTAAACCGTTCCAGAACTTTCCCTCTGTTCAACCATCTCATATTTGCATAGTCAGTAAGATCCTCAAAATCAGTCACCACATTCTTTTGAGGACTCAACAAACTGTCGATAGATGAGGGAACTTCCACTTCGAATGTAATTCACGATTTTCACAACCTTGTCCATCAAAGTTTTCAACGTGTCGGTTCTGAGCATCTGAACACACAAATTCTCCTGATGCAGCATGCAATGGAAGGAGGGCAACATGTTTTTCACACCATTCTTACTCGAATCCTGCTTCAAACAAATCCCAATTTTCTTCCAACCATTGCGGGTGCACCGTCTGTTGTAATAGAAGTAAGTTTTATCAGATCAGGTCACATTTTTTTTTTTTTTGAAGCTTTAAAAAAAATGTTTTGAGTATATCAGTTCGACAAGTATGGCCTCGCAGTCCACAAAGTACAAGGATTTCTTCCCGAATTGTAAAAATCGGGTAGCACAAACCGAACCCAAAATATTAATTGCGCCGTGTCTGTACAATCGGTTTACTCGTCCAGCTCTAGGGTAAAACACAAACAGTCTTTCAAGCAGTTGCTCTTCAATGTTTTTAGATAATTCCAGCACTCTGCAAACAACCGTCCTGTGGCTTAATTGCAAATTCTGCACTTTTTGGAGGATATCATTCTTCACCTTCGATTCATAGTTTTCCAACAGAGTTTCCATCACCGTCACCAGAATGTCTTTTACCATCTCAGCATCGGAAAATGGTTTCTTTTTCCGAGCCAAAATCCAGGCTGCTTTATAACTAGCTAACGTCACCAGCTCATTCAACGAAAGAAACTGCTTCAGGCTGCTCTTCTGATCTTGAAACTGTGATTTCAAATGGGCAATTTCACGAACACAACTAGGGCCATCAACTGGAAATTTATTGTTGAATGCACTGTGCTTATTTTGAAAGTGCTTCTTCAAACTGTCTACATTATTCTCACTGCAACTTTTTTTGCACAGGAGGCACACTGTCTTTTCGTTTACTTGCATCACTACAAATTGTAGCTCCTATATTTGAAATTTTCATGTCACGCTCTTCCATGCTCTTGTTTTTTGCTTTTTACCACTAGGTTCCGAATCAATGAGTTTGTCTGCTTCACTCACCTCAGCATTATCACCTGCTGCTGGCTCACTTCGTTTTCGAATCACCCACTTATCCATCTCTCAGGGAGACATTTGAAAAATGTTAAACAAAATTTTTTTTTAAAGCAGAGAAAAATGTTAAAATCATCCACACGAAACAGACGCACACTTAACAATGTGTGTAATTTAGACACCACCCGTTCAAGGTCGGGTATTGACTCCATAGAATTGCCAGGTGGCTTCACCAAAAATACTGGACACTGGTGAAAAATGTGGCGCGCTCGAAAAGTCGATGGGGAGGTATGTTTTTCTAAATTTCACTCAACTTATGCACCAATTTGCACCATTTCATATTCTATTTCGTAAAACATTCTGGGAAAGGTTTGGGGATTGAGCACCTATCCAGCATTTTTTTAAAAATAGAATATGAAATGGTGCAAATTCGCGTATACGTGGAGTGAAATGTAGAAACAAATGACATAACAGTCAGATAATTTATAAATAACATACCAGCAGTCATACAGGGCGAGCTATACTGATTTTAATGCTTCTCTCCCAAGATTGTTGTAACCCCCCTCATCCTCCCTCTCAACCCCCCTCATCCTCTCAACCCCCCTCCTCATCCTCCTCACGCCACCACCACTACCCTCATCATCATCATCTCCTCACCACCCTCATCATCTCATTTCCCCCATCATATCATCTCATTTCAACCCCCCCTCATCATCATCATCATCTCATTTCCTCCCCTCATCTCCTCACCACCATCATCATGATCTAATTTCCCCCATCATATCATCTCATTTCACCCCCCTCATCCCATGATCATCATCCCCCCCCAGCATCATCACCACCCCCACCCCCCCATTCCCAATATCATGATCATCTCGAGCCAGCTTCTTGCTTCCTTATCTTACTGAGCTGGCAGACAGCACCGGAACCCAAGTCTGTGGCACGGTCGCCATCGGGGTGTGTGCTCCGCCCCGCCGTTCTCTCATTGGTTCTCTCCTCCACTCACCACTCGCCTCCTGGCCACTGTCCGCGGCCCGTTCATTGGACGCCGCCGCACTCGCGCTTACTGGGGGACTTGCACTTATTGCGGGACTCGCGCTTGCCGCCACTCTTCCCATTACCTCACGCTGGGAATGCAAAATTCACCACACTTTGCCAATTTGCCACAAGTGGCGAATGGCGACAGGGTTGCCCATCTCGGCAATAGGGTATCTAATATTTACCCTGCTCACTGTATAACCATTTATCTTAATCTTACAAAGAATAAACCCAAATCAAAAATTGTACATGGCTGCTAATCCCATCACATTTAAGGAAAATTAAGTATTAATGGCCAGGTAATGTCAAGTTAATCACTATATTGCGGCTGATGCCTCTAAAAAACCTAGTATGTCTTATAAGGTTAAAATGGAAGCACATGCTGGGAAAAGGATATTTCGTCTACGTTTCCAGCGGCACACTTGTGGATATAGACCTTTTCACCCTCTTGGTAGGTTTTTGAATGGTTGTCTCTCGATACCACTGGCTATAAAAGTCCCTCCCTAAAGCAGCACCTTAAAACTGCAGTCCAAGCAATAGCCTTCGTGTTTTTTTTTTTTTCCCCAAACATTTTTATTAGGCACTGATACATCATATAACAAACATTTCAGAATAAGAATAGCCTAATACAGTAACGGTTGTTTTTCCTTTTTGTTGAAAGATACAGGGGGGGTGGGGATCACTGAAGGTGACCACACATAGATATGATGGACTTCCAGGGTCGCTCAATGGTCCCGAGAACTAGATCAAGGAGAAAAAAAAAGAGGGAGAGACAGTGAAGGGAAGAAGAGCGGGGGTGGGGGAGAAGGGGAAGGGCCCCTTCCCTCGCCAGCCGGCGCTTCTCTGTACCAAACCGGCAACCCATCTTTATAACCTTTATTGGGGAGAGTATAACGGGTGCGGTTAATGGGTCAACCAGGGTTCCCATATATTTTAGAACTTCTCCGTCGTGTGATTGAGAAATGCTGTCAGCCTCACAGTTTGTTTTGTGGGGGGAGATATCTTCTTCCAGGAGGACGCCACAGAGCATCTTGCTGCTGTTAAAATGAAGGAGATTGGGGGCTTCCGGTGACGTCATCCGACATGGCTGCGTTCTAGGAGAGCTCCGTGGACCCCTATGAAGAATCAGACAAATAAACATATTTCCCCCAACCGGTTTTGACCAACGCAACCATCCCCAGAAGGGTGAATACCGCGGCGATGCAGCCGAAGCCGAAAAAACCCACCACCCCGGCTGTAACAAAATACTTCCCTCCGGCACAAAGGAGCCCAGGCGCGGCGCCTGAAAACCAAGATGGCGCCGACGCACGAGGCTCTCCCGCCGCTGCAAGCAGCCAGCAACACCCGAGGGAGATCCCAGAGCCAGAGGGCACAATAACGAAGGCATACCTTGAGGATCTGATGACCTCACTACACAATAAACTTTACTCATCGCTGCAACAAGATCTTAAAGCTGTCGTAACGGAGCTTAAGCGGGTGGTGTCAGGCCTGGCGGACAGGACCACAAAGCTGGAGACAAAACTAGGGGAGACCCTCCAGAGACAAATGAAGGCCGAAGATGAGATATTTTGGCTGGGGGAGGAGGTGGCTAGCCTCAAAGACGGGATGGAGGACCAGGAGAACAGAGACAGGAGACAGAACCTGCGGATACGCAATGTCCCTGAATCTGTTCTCCCTGACCTCCTCCGACCATACCTCTCGAAGCTCTTCTCTACCCTCTGCGACGATATTGACGCCAGGGATCTGGAGATAGACCGGGCTCTCGGTCCCAGGTCAGAAGACCCAAACAGGCGCAGAGACCTTATCATAAGGTTCCACAGTTACACCACTAAGGAAAAAATCCTGACAGCCTGCCGCGGCAAAGGGCGATATTATATTTCAAGAAGAGAGAATCCAGGTCTACAATGATTTATCCAGGATTACAGTTAACAGACGGCGAGAGCTTAAGCCCTTAACTCTTCTCCTGCGAGAAAATGACGTCCGCTACAGGTGGGGAATCCCATTCAAACTAACAGCGCGCAGAAATGGGAAATTCCTCACTATCAAACGCCCGGAGGACATGGCCTCGTTCGCAAGGACACTGGGCCTCAACCCCCCGCCCTCTTGGGAGGAAGGAGTTCGCCCGAGCCGGGAAACAAGAGAAGGAGACGGGACCATTAGAACCTCTCGCAGAATCGCCGCCCAATCGCAGTCACAAACAAGAGGAAAATAAACTACTCAAAAACCAAACTCACACTGACTTTTACTCCTAGTTGGCCGTTGCCGCAATCCTGTTCAGGCGCAAGAAGGATAGCGCGTTCCTGCTGTGCTGTTGGAGAAGAAGCCCTCATCGATCCTACCGTCAGCTGACCACCCCGTTGAGTGCACCTAGACGAGAAGAAGCCTCATCGATCCTGCCGCCAGCTGACAACTCCGCTGAGGGCACCTAGACGAGAAGAAGCCTCATCGATCTTGCCGCCAGCTGACCACTCCGCTGAGGGCACCTAGACGACGCGTCCAGAATCCGTGCCTCACCGGAGATCTGCCTGCAAAGCGACAGCACACCCTGCGCAGTGATTTAGAAGCAGAGCCAGGGAGAAGATGCCAGCTGAGGCCCATGTGTGGGGGGTGGGAGGGGAGGGAGGGGGCTGAGGAAACTGCAAGGCGAGCTGATTTGGGGCCTATTAAGATCCTTCCTTCTGGCGGAGAACCGACGAGACGAGGACATGGCGCCAGCTGTGGAAGGTCGTACCCGCTCCTGTAGACGGTCTGTAATGGGAGGCGGGGGGGGGTTAACGAGGGAGAACTGGACACGGCCTGATGCCGCATCCCATACAGAGCTACTGTCGAACACCTACGCCCACCCAATCGTACCTGGGCTCCCCCCTCCCGGGTCCCCTGTCCCCCCCCTCCCCGTCCCCCCTCCCAACCACCTCCCTCTCTGCCCCGGTTCCCGGTCCCCCCTCTCCCCTCCCACCATGGGACCCTCCCCTCCCCATAGAAGCACGAGTAAGACACCAGATCCCATCACATCTCTGCCTAGTAACAAAACAATAAAGATCTCCCGCGGCGCTCCTACGCGAGATCACTGTCTGCGATCCCGGGACCCACTTCGATCCGCTCCCCTTTCCCCCCTCCCCGACCCCCCCAGGTACGAACAATGGAGTGTGATGGGACAAAAACAATAGGCCGGTAGTGGCAACAAGGACAAAAATGGGACTGCAAGGACATATGTGCCATCACTAGCAGACCAGGCATGACCCTCCAACTGTTTTCATAAATGTTAGTTCTGATATATGTTATACGTGCACTTCAGGGTGAAATACCCCTGAAAGACCCGTGTGAGCCTGCTGGATCCACCCCCACCCCCCCTCACCGCTTGCTTGTTGGCCCTCCACCGTCCCCCCCCCCTCACGCACACTACCCCCCCCCCATATGCACACCCCCCTACATTCACACTCCCCCCCACACACACACTTCCCCCCCCCCATGCACTCCCTTCCCCACCCCTCCCCCCCTAACACCCCCACACACACATCCCGTGCCCACCTGGGCTCCCCCCCAACCCCCCCTCACCCCCCATGACCATAAAACATACTAGGGTCCTCCCGCCCTACTAACAGTTCTCGTGACAAAACAACAGCCACACAGTCACCATAGCAACAGCATCGTCAAGCTGCTACTACGCCTCTCGGCTCCTCACGCACCCTCAGCTCCCAGTGTACTCAATATCCGTGCAGCCCCTCCACCGTTGGGTTCAAATATAAGCTCATACACAGAGGCCACCTCACCCCGCAGCAAGGGCACTACTAGAAGCGAAATTGTAAATGCAGAAGTTATTGTTATGAGGTCGGCTAAGAGATTCACCAACGGCTTTCCTATAACAGCTAACCAGTCTCACAACAAAGGCACTGACTGAGCTAGATGTGTGTATATTATTGTCTAGGTTTGTTATGGTTAATGTTATATATGATGTCAATGCTATTTGTACGGCTTCTGAAAAAGTTTACCCACAGGGCTTCTTCGATATAGCTGACCCTCCATGTTGGGAAATCACTGTTTACGTTACCCGAATGTATGTTTGTGCAAAAGTTTACCTATATCACCTGATCATCGCAGGCCACCACTACCCCATCATAGAGACCCTTCCTTTCCCCCCCCCTCCATTCCCCTCCATTCCCCCCTCCCTAAACCGCCTCCCATCCTTCTCCCCCCCCGCTTCCCCCTCCCACACTCCCCCCGCCTTTAAACACATAGGGGAAAATGATTAAAAAAAAAACCACCTAGGGGTCCACACCCTCCTGGATGAGCCGGTCCACACTCCTGGGTTTACCCCCCCAAGGACCCTGTGTCCGAATGCCGGTACGCAATCCCGGCTACACTCCTCAGGGGGCGCCCTCAGGCCCCCACCCTCTTTTTCTCTGCCTGCTGGTGCTGTCCCAGCAGTCCTCTACCCCCCTCCCACCCCCCCCATCCTGCTGACCCAGACCCAGATAAAAGGTCATCCTCTTCCGCCAGATACGAAACTTCAACCCCACAGACATAGTAGTCAACCAAGATCCCCCGGTTGGGAAAGGGGTGATCTTTAAAGCCCCCTTCAGAGATAACAAAAATGGTTAAGCAGGCCCCAATCAAACTTATCTCCCTTAACGTCAAAGGGCTGCAGAGCCACAGAAAGAGAAAACTAGCTCTCCAGGAGATGAAAAGATCCCAAGGAGATATCATCTTTCTCCAGGAGACGCACTTCACAGACCACGAGCCACCTAAAATATTTAATAATACATTCCCGATGGGCTATTACTCCTTGTTCAGTAGCAAGAAACGAGGGGTCGCTATCTTAATCCGCCATGGAACTCCATTCAATTTTGTCAAAAAAGTTTCAGACCCAAGGGGTAGATTTCTTGTAGTATATGGCTCATTGGCGGGCATGGCGATCGCCCTGATCAACCTCTATGCACCAAACGAGAACCAACCAGAGTTTTTGAAAAAAGTTCTAAGTGCGATTGACCCTACCTATCTATCTTCACTGATAGTGGGGGGCGACCTAAATATGGCTTTGAACCCATTGGAAGATAGGACTCGCCCCTTAAACCGCCCTCACACGGTACCCTCCCTAAAGACGGGAATGGCATTCAGAGAAATTATCAAAGAATTCTCCCTAGTGGACATTTGGAGATCCCAACATCAGGGCCAAAGGGACTATACCTTCTACTCCGCACCCCACCAGACCTATTCTCGCATTGATTACCTTTTTACAACCAAGAATGTCTTGGAGGCCTCCCTAAAAACTGATATAGGCCCGATCACATGGTCGGACTATGCCCCTATTTCATTAACTCTCTCTGTTCCATTCACAAAGTCGAGCACATTTAACTGGAAACTAAACGATTCACTATTGAATCACCCGGAAATAGAGAGAGAAATCAAGTCAGCCCTGTCAGAGTACTTTAAAACCAACTCAGGTTCAGTCTCATCCCCAGCGGTACTATGGGAGGCCCATAAGGCAACCATCAGAGGTACTCTTATCTCTATAGCATCCCATAGAAAAAAAGTTAAGACAAAATTACTCAAAGACTTGACAGAGAAAATAATCAAACTAGAACAGCAGCACAAATGCAACCCATCAGGGAAAATATACAAAGCCTTAACTGCGGCTAGAAACGAGTTAAAAAAGATCCAGCTAGAGGATGTCGAAAAAGCCCTCCGATGGACTAACCAGAGATACTACGACAAGGGTAACAAAGCTGACAGACTTTTAGCCAGCAAATTAAGAGGGGTACAAAAAAGGTCCCAAATAACTGCGATTAAGAACAGGTCAGGTGACATATTGTATAATGACAAACACATTGCGGAGGAATTCACCAAATTTTATACCAAATTATACAACCTCAGAACTCAGGAGGATAATAACAGAGCATCAAGGCTCACAGCAGTCTCGAACTATCTAGACAATTGCAATCTCCCATCCCTAACAGAGAAGGAGAATGAGACGCATAACGGGAAGATCACAAAAGAGGAATTGGCACACGCGGTAAAAGCACTAAAACTATCCAAAGCCCCTGGCCCTGATGGGTTCACAAACGCCTACTACAAGAGATTCCACCCGTCCCTATCACCTCACTTGCTAGACTTGTTCAACTCCTTTATGGAAGGTGATCCCATATCAGCTTCAATGTCATTGGCCAACCTGGCAATAATCCACAAAGAGGGCAGAGACCCAATGCAGTGTGGGAGCTATCGCCCCATATCGCTTTTGAACAACGACCTTAAGCTGTACAGCAAAATACTAGCTAATAGATTAAACCCCATCCTACCCAGACTTATCCATAGTGGGATTTGTCTCGGGCCGACAGACCTCGGACAACACCCGCAAGATCATAAACATAATAGACCACATCAACCATACAAATACCAAGGCAGTTCTCCTGAGCTTGGATGCAGAGAAGGCGTTTGACAGAATCAATTGGCTATTCCTAGACAAAACCATGCAAAAATTCGGCTTCAGGGACTCATTCCTAGAGGGGGTCCGAGCATTGTACCAAAACCCATAAGCAGCAATTAAACTCCCGGGAGGCACAGCACAAAGATTTTCAATAAAGAACTGTACAAGGCAGGGTTGTCCTTTTTCCCCTCTCCTCTTTGCCTTGACGATCGAGCCACTGGCGGCCAAAATACGCGAGAGCGTAAACATCCAGGGCATACCAATTGGCGACATAAATGATAAAATCTCGCTTTTTGCCGACGACATAATATTGTCTCTAACCCACCCCCAAACATCCCTTCCCAACCTACATAAAGAATTGGTGGAGTTCAGCAAAATTTCGGACTACAAAATTAATAATGACAAATCAGAGGCCCTACACTTAAATGTACCAGACCCGGAAGTTAATCTACTGAAACTAAACTTTAATTATAGATGGAGTTCCTCATACATTAAATACCTGGGAGTGAATGTATCAGGGAACTACCAATCATTATACAAATGCAACTACCCGGCTTTGTTCGGAGAAATCAAGAAAGATCTGGATAAATGGGAAGATTACCAGATTTCATGGATCGGAAGGATGATCTCGGTAAAAATGAATATACTCCCCAGATTGCTATACTTCTTCCAGACACTCCCGATCCATGTCCCCGGCTCTAAACATCCAAAACAAAATGTTTAATTTCATTTGGAAGGGCAAAAGACCCAGGGTTGCCAGGTCGGTCCTCCTGGCATCGAGGGGAAGAGGGTGCCTGGGTGTCCCAGATATCACAAAGTATTACTTAGCGGCCCATTTGAAGCAAGCCGTAGTGTGGAACGCAGACCCGGGCCTCTATTGCTGGCTTGACATTGAATCCCACTACGTAAAAACGCCTTCCCTGCAGGCCCACCTTTGGTGCATAGACAAGGGGGATAGACTACCCCGCAGTTTTGACCTTGGCGCTGTAAGACACACCTGGGAAGTTTGGCGGAAATGCAGAACGAAGTTTAAACTAACAGCACCAAGCTCGCTGCTTACTCCGATCCATAACAACCCCCACTTCCCCCCAGGATGTGAACCCAAACAATTCGACTATTTCCGACTGAAGGGGATCAGGGTGATCGCCTACCTGCTGAGCGGTGGAAGGCTGCTGAACTTTCAAGAATTACGTTCAAAACACGAGGCTCCAGAACTGAGCCCCTTTAAGTATCTCCAAATTAGACATTTTCTCCCAAAAATTTCCCCAAAATTCGAGTTTCCTCCCCTCACCAACTTTGAGAGGCTATGCCAAACTGGCACGCACCAAACAGCCTTGATCTCTAACATATATGCTGGCATGGAGATAACAGCAGGCCCCTCCACTCACGACTACATGTCCAAGTGGGCGGCGGAATTAAATATAGACATAGATAGAGAAGACTGGGAGGACATATGGGACGAAGCTTCAGGAACTTCCATTTGTACCACAACAAAAGAGAATATCTATAAAATCATGTTCCATTGGTATCTTACCCCAGTTAGATTGAAGCAAATATACCCCCTGGCCTCAGATCTATGTTGGAGAGGCTGTGGACAGAGAGGAGACATGGCTCACATTTGGTGGTCATGCCCAAAAATCCAAAATTTATGGCTTTCAATCCAAACTTTAATCCAAGAGGTAACCAGCCTCACAATAACCCCAGATCCACTGACCTACCTCCTGGGCAGGCCAATAGAGGAAATTGACCGCCCAGTAGGAAAATTAATCTCCTCCATGCTTACTGCGGCTAGGTGTGCTATGGCATTCTCCTGGAAAAAGATCTCTCCCCCCTCCATTCATGTGGTTAAGAGAAGAATAGATGACGTAATGCTCATGGAGCGACTGACAGCGTTTCTCAAACGTAAGACTGTGGGTCACTACAAAATATGGGAACCCTAGGAGGTTCACTGACACCCAAAGGAACCCGAGCTGAGAAATTCTGATTAACCAGACCTTGGTCTGAAGGATGATTGGTTCAGCGGGGTGGGGGAGGCTTCCCCTACCCCCCCCCCCCCCCTTTTTTTTTCTTTTTCAGACCTCTCGCTCCCCTGGTCACCCTGTGACCCAGAGGTCGCACCACCCTTGGCGGTACCCCCCCTCCCCTCACTTTTCAACACGGTAAAATGGAAAACCAATGTGAATTAGGATACTGCGATGTGATATATGCCTGTAAATCTGCCTATTTCCTAATAAAAATGTTTTAAAAAAAAAAAAAATGAAGGAGATTAATTTCCATACTGGGCGGTCGATTTCCTCCCTCGGTCTGCCCAGTAGGTAGGTCAGAGGATCTATAGGGATTGTGAGGTCTGTGACCTCTTTTATTAGATTTTGAATTATGAGCCAATATTTCTGAATTCCTAGACATAGCCACCAAATATGGGCCATATCCCCTTTTTGTCCAGCATAGGACTGCCCTCAAAAATTATGTTTGATTTTCATTTATACATATTATATCCTAACCAACAATGTTCTTGAGTAACAGCATGATAAACTTCATGATAACCAACACATAACGTACAGCATAGTAAGGTCTGGCTGATAAGACCAACGACTCTAGTTGTGTACTCGGCTAGGGCGGGCAACCCTAACATATACATATTGTATTCAAATCAACAATGTTCTTAAGTAACAACATAGTAAACTTCCTGGTAACTAACACAGAACGTATAACATAATAAAGTCTGGCAGGGTAGTCCAAAGACTCTAGTTGTGTTCCCGGCGAGGGCACGGTGGTCACGAAGTGTGACAGGCTACCTGCTCGGAGCATTGCTGAGAAGTACCCTTACTGGTGTGTGTTTTTGATTTTTTTAATAAATCAGTTCTCTATGAGAAAATATTTATAGCATTTAAAAAAAAAAATGAAATATTATAATGTAACACGCAATTTTTGTTACTATAGCAACCATTTACAAAGTCACATCCCCTTCCACTTCTGACACACCACTTTTTGAACCCTGTCCTCTCTCTAGCAGTGCACCAATTGTATCTAGTGACTGCCTGGTCACATGATCTTCCCCACAGAACTTTGCCTCTTTGGTCCTCTTCTGCTGCACTAACGACCATTTAATGAACCCCCGAGCCAAATCTTCAATCGATCACAGGAGAACGGATCGATTGGCAACTTAGCTAATTACTTACCACTGTGTGGATTGTATTAATCCACATATTAAAGGAAAACATTTTTAGATAATTTAAGTCTGCAATAAATCTGCAATAGTCATATGCAGCATGCAGTCACAACTTTTCAGACTTTTAGCTGCCGGTACATAGGTGTAGCAGTTTGAATAAGTCTAGGGCCTCGATCCCAGTGATCGCAACTGCACGCGTGAACAAGAGACGGCCCTCTATGAGGCCGGCCCCAGTCAGTCCGTGCGCATGCACAAAGCGCGATGGCACAACCACATTGGCAAAAGTCAAATTTGTCTTTTGGCACGGTGGCCGAGTTATGGCTACATCACGGCAGCGGTTCAGCCAATGAAGGTGAACCAGCCACGTGGCATCATGTCCACGCGCCCCCCCCCCCCAACCAATCACGAGCAATCAGAAAGACACTGATTGGGGTGAAAGCGCCGCAAGGCGCTCTAATGTGTGCACTGGGGCCGTAGTCTACCACTCAATCTCATGCAGCAGTTCATGTAAATCTGCCAATGGTATTATGCAGAATCAGAATTAATTGTACCACGGCTAGAGCTGCATCATGGGAAGAAAAGCCTCTGCGTTATAAGCCTGCAGCCATGTCAGGGTTTTAGAGTCAGTGATATCTGGTGGCAACCAACTGAATACGGGTCCTACCAGGAGGAAAATTAGATCTATACCTACAATTGTTGGCTGCCTAATAGGAGAAGGAAGAAAAAACAGACAGGTAGGACATTGCCTTTATAATATATATATATATATAAATAATAACACAAATAACTGTAATGAAAATGCCACTGATGAAAATTCAGGTCTATGTTCTGGACCACTTATTCCATTTATTATTGCAACAATTATTTTATATTACACTAAACATTAAACCTAACATTGCAATTTGTTCACGTCGGTACACTTCAAAAATAAAAAGTTTTGAAAGCGCTGTACACTATGATTTCATCTATTTAGAAATCCAATGTTGTTCCGAATTGGTACTGAACCTTGAACCCCAACATGCTGTATGCTCTGTATTCGAGTACAGTATTTTCGCAATACCTACCTCACACCTTACTTGCCATGAGACCAAACAGAAACAGGAGGGTCCGTGAGTAGTGTCAGTTTAACAGTGACATCTTGCTAAAGAAAGTTATATTTTCATTTATAACCAAACTGACCTAATGGTATGTTATGAATGCATTAAAGCAACAATACTACATTCCCCTTATTTTTATATGTAAAGCACGTGACAATATAGAATTCTACATTCCTACCTAAGGGCTGTTATATAGTGCAGCCGCGTGATACGCCGTGCGCGCGCACGGCATTTATAGACGGCTGTGGTTAGTCAGCCCTTCTATACAAGGGCCACGCGCGAGCGGGGAGCTGACAGCGGGGAAAAGGAAAAGAATCTTTTTGCGCCGCTACCGGCGTTGAATGTATGTATATGTATATATATGTGTATGTATTTGTGTGTCTGCACAAATGTAATAAATATTTTATTTTTAATAAAACACACACACACCCCTTCGAACAGGCACGTGCGCATGGCCGCACACACTATATGACAGCCCTAAACTGGCAATACTTTGGTGCTCCTGTAAAAATTCTGATTGTGTGCCTAACGAAAGGCTACAACAGACAAGAGAAGCCCAATGCTACATCCAACATGACAGAAATACACAGTAAAATACTTATATATTCTCTTGAAAAGGGGTCATTTAGTTTAACCCTTTGGCCAAAGTGTTGTAAGCTTGCGAGCCACGAAAAGGCAGACACCCGTTCGCAAGTCCTAACACTACCAGATAAAATACGAATATACCTCTATTAGGATTAAAATTCTCATTTACCTCTATTAGGAGGGAGAAAAACCACATTGGATCTATATTCAGTAGAATGAAAGGACCTACTAACTTGGGAAGTGGGGAGGGGCGGGCTTAAAACCTGGAAAGGAGGAGCCACCAACCCCCCAACAGCTGAGAATAGGTTAACAGAACACAAAACCCCAGCAAGCTCTTTTTGGGAACCCCTGAGCCCCCACAAAATATATGTATGCATTTAAGTGTCAAAATGGAGTGCTATTGGCTCCATTTTGACACAAATACATACATATATTTTGTGGGGGCTCAGGAGTTCCCAAAAAGAGCTTGCTGGGGTTTTGTGTTCTGTTAACCTATTCTCAGCTGTTTCAGCTGTTGGGGGTTGGTGGCTCCTCCTTCCCAGGTTTTAAGCCAGCCCCTCCCCACTTCCCAAGTTAGTAGATCCTTTCATTCTACTGGATATAGATCCAATGTGGTCTTTGAGAATTTTAATCCTAATAGAGGTATATTAGTATTTTATCTGGTAGGGTTAGGACTTGCGAACGGGTGTCTGGCTTGTCGTGGCTCGCAAGCTTACAACGCTTTGGCCAAAGGGTTAAACTAAATGACCCTTTTTCAAGAGAATATATAAGTATTTTACTGTGTATTTCTGTCATGTTGGATGTAGCATTGGGCTTCCCTGTCGTGTGTTGTATACATATGCCATGCTCAATAGCACTCCATTTTGACACTTAAATACATACATATATTTTGTGGGGGCTCAGGGGTTCCCAAAAAGAGCTTGCTGGGGTTTTGTGTTCTGTTAACCTAACGAAAGGCTACCTAACGTTGTGCTGTGAAATGCTGCAGCTGATATGCAACTGTCTGTATTGAGTCAGCGTGAGGAAAATTCACAAGCATCTCACAAACACTCTGCAGTATAGTCCATAGACACTGTAATGGCCCATTGGATTAACACAGCGGGGGTACCTGCGTTTGAATGTGACTCTCAGCCCAGTACTATTCACACAGCATGAGTCCCATTCAAACACAGTGACCCCCCACTGTGTTAATCCGATGGGCCATTACAGCGTCTATGGACTATGCTGAGGAGTTTCCCCAACATGTTCATAGAATTCTTCAGAATCTGGGCCAAAACCGACAGTTGCATCTGTATATTAAAAAATGTAACACATTATTGTTCTTTCAGAGTAATAGACAATATGCTGTTGGGAACACAGCAACAGATCAAATTGCAGAGCTCAAAAAGGGTTTGTGTGTGTGTATGTGTATATAGAGTAAGTGGATAGGACTTTCTAAATAGTTGCTAAGCAGCCAAAGGATGATCAGTACATTAAAAAAAAATAAAACATGGCATTAGGACTTTGAAGAAAAAAAATGCAGACAGTATTATCTAATACTACAGAATTTATTTTTTTATTTAAAAAAAAAATAACAGGATTTTAATGTTTCGCGGCCTTAAATAAAATAAAAATAAAAAAAAACCCCACAAACAAGTGGAAGTATTTCATCAACATTTTTCAACCTCTAGAAGCCATAATAGGCCTGAAACATACATTTTGTTGCAATCTTTGATACGATAATCTATAAAGAACTCTTGTTGATAAAAAGTATCAACAAATGCTGCAACCTCTATCATTTTGTGATCATGACGCATGGGGAAGACGGCTTCACAACACATTGAAATGGGCCCGAGTGCGCTTTAAATATTTGGTGACATTCTCTACATTTATCTTTTTTTTACACAAACACTTTATTGCAAAATAGTATGGTAAACAGTAACAGGTAACAAGTGAAAATGGTTATCCAAGAGCTGTGTCTTCAAGATTTCATGAGAAGTCTGTTTCGCCAAAAAGTTTTTGCATTCAAATCTGTATTGCTCTTAAGAATAATACAATCTCATATTCATATCCTCTAGAAGAGATTTTGTTTACTTTTCCAAACAGGAGAAATCTGGTCCTCCTTTGCTGTAGTTTCCTGAAAGTTCTGCTCCACTAAAGTCAAAGCCAGGATTCTGTTGTAACAATGAGAACAACAATGAATTTGATAACTATTTCACATTAAACCATGTTAAATAATTCCATCCAAGTCAGTAGTTTCTTTTTATTATTTTCTTTTAATGTCTTAATAAAAAGTGCATTCTACACATTTTCGAACTAGGCACCAAACCCTTTTTACAAACTCCATCAGAACCTCTAAAATGATACATTTTCTGTAGGGTGAAGAAACCTAGAAAGTAGCGTAAAAAACATTAAAAGAGCTCCCTAAAAATAATTCCACACCCATGACCTGCAGAGGAAAATAATCTCTCTTCTTACCTCTGTGGTACCCCAGTTCAGCTGATATATTTAACAATACAACAGTGGTTTCCACCCCTCACGCCCTTACCCTCGTCACCCTCACCCCCTCTTACTCCCTTTACACACTATTCTCTCGCCCTCCGCCCTCTTACCTCTACACTCTATTCCCCCCCGCCCCCCCACTACCCACACAAAGTATGCTGCCATGGAGGACTTGAAGAAAACAAAATATCGGTAGGTAAAATTTCTTATTTTCCTCAGCGTCCTTTATGGCAGCCAGAAACAGCTGGGATGTTCTAAAGCAGTTAAATAGATTGGGTAGGTACAGCCTTTGTAGCCAACAGAATAAAGGCTTATAAAACATTCCTCTCAAATCTCACATCAGTCGAGGCCCAGAGATCTAACCTTTAATGTTTAGTGAAGGTATGCAACGAGGACAATGTTGCTGCCTTACAAATGTTTTGTTCGGAGGCCTGTGCGTTGTCCGTCGTAAGAAGTTGCCATAGCCCTTGTTGAATGAGCCCCAAATCGTCTGTAATGGCACCATCCCTACAGAAGTAGAAGTTTCGCTGATGGCTGTTGTGATCCATCTTGAAATAGATGTGGCTCAGGCTGCTTTTCCTTTTCTGGGACCTTGGAAAAGAACAAAGAGCCTTAAGGTTTTCCTAAAACCTCACCTGTCTTCTGGATATACGCGGTCAATGCTCCAACTACACCCAGATTATGTAATATTCTCTCCTTTTTCATAAGAAGGATGAGGGTATAAAGAAGGGGCCACGATATCATGATTCATAGCAAACTCTGATACCACCTTTGCATAGAAGTGAGGAGCTGTTCACATGACAATTTTATCATGATACATCTGGAAATACAGTTCTTTGCATGATAACGCTTGCAATTCTCCAACTCTGCATGCTGTAGTGATTGCTGTAAGAAATAAGGTGTTGATGGTGAGCGTTTTAATGGATGTTACTCAAAGGTTCAAAAGTTGTAGAAGTGAAAGCCTCCAAGACCAGATTCAGAGCCAATGAGGGTATAGAAGCCTTTATCCAGATGGATGCCCTGATTAATCCGGCGACCATAGGATCGAAAGCAATGTGACTATTAAGAAGGACGCTCCAATGTTGACACTTGAACCTTCAGAGAAGCAGGCTTGAGCCGTTTTTTAAACCCTAGTTGTAGAAACTGGAAGATCTGTGGAGTTGTCGCATGGAGCAGAGTAATATCTTGATTGAGACACCACTTAAAGAATATCTCCCATATTCTGTTATATATAGCTGAAGTGACATGTTTCCTGGAGTGAAGAAAGGTATCAATTACCTGGTCTGAAAATCCAATTTCTCTCAAAGATCTCCGCTCAACCTCCCCACTGTCAATTGAAGGAAACCAGGATCCAGATGGAGAATCGCCCCTCTGCCATTTACATAGGAGGAGGAATTTGCGATGAGCCTGGTGAATCGAGATATGGAGGTATGCGTTTCTCAGATCAATTGATGCCAAGGTTTAATAGTGCTCTGGTATCCCTGACAATTTGGGGTACCAATAAAAGCCCCGACCATGCGGATCTTGCAGTACCGCTGAATGGCAGAGTTTAGGTCCAGATTTTGAATACAACAAAAGAAAACCAAGCGCAAATATTTAAATGTGATGAACATAAAAAACAGTGTAGGTAATAAACGTGATATACAATCCCTGAATGTAGTGCACCTGAGAAGGACTCAATCCAAGTCCGTAAGAGAATGATGGAAAAAAGTTCAGGAGCGCAAATAACTGCAGGTACATGTGACGAAAGAGAATGCAAAAATAGTTCAATACAGTAATAATAATTCAAATGACCGAGTAATACATGAATAACCCACTCACATGGTCCATTAAGGGTTCAGGCGATGTGGTTATCCAGAGTGACCAACTCGTGACCACCGGACACCCTCGTAGTTTATCTGTCAAAGCCAGATGAAGAGATGGAGGGGACAAATGGGGGGGGGGGGAGGGGACAGTCCCACATAGGAATAAAATAGAAAATAGTGCAGATTGCTGTATAGATTAAAAACAAATATAGTTATACACCCACAAGCAAAGTACAAATGTAGATGTTGACACCACCCAGGGTCGGATTCTGGAAGGGACGCAGCACTTTCTCTCCCACCGATGTTCTAGCTGTAACGGTGGTACATAGGGAACGATGTTATCACCCGGGGGCAGAAGAACCAATTATTGGCTGAGAATGTTTCCAAGATGTCCAACACCTGAGCAGTCCTTAAAACGCCTACGCAGCTCAACGCTACGGGTTTCACTCTATGGAGCTTCCTCAGGAACATCAGTAGGAGAGGAAGTTATGCGTCCCTTCCAGAATCCGCCCCTGGGTGGTCTCAACGTCTACATTTACACTTTGTTTGTGAGTGTATTACTGTATTTGTATTTAATCTATAAAGCAATCTGCACTATCCATGTATTTTCTATTTTTTTTTCCTGTGTGGGACTTTCCTCTAACCTCCCCCGCCCCCCACCCCCTAAGAACTACTGAGCCTGCACAGACTGTAGGCTCTGGCCTCCTGAAAACTATGTTTTGGTGGTCCCAGAAAGGAAGTTCTAGGTCCCCTTTTGTTGTTGTTGCAGGAATTGGTCCTTGGTGCTAGAGAGACTACTAAGGATGTCATCCAAAGCGTCTCCAAGATAAAAACTATAAGGGCTCGATCACACATGTGTGATCATCCCCAGCAGACGGAATGATACGACACCACGCCACCACGTGACGCGCTCAGCCACCTACCCAGCAGACGGAATAATCCGCGAGCGGGCGGGGGGAGCAAGCGGAGTGTGCGGGCCGGAGGGAGCGCAGTCCGTGGAGAAGCCACTGTATCCCCCTGTTCCCCAGACGCTAACAATTAGAGAGCAAGCTCTGCAGGGCAGGCGCTGTGCCTGCACCATTCACACATTCTTGGTAATACATTATAAAATTACATACACACGCCAATATAATAAATATTAATACAGCATATGTTTAATATCCCCCCCCTCCCCACTGCCGAACCACCAGATTACATGTCGTCCCCCGTCCCCCCTGCCGAGTCTCAAATTTCAACAGCCAATTTGATTGGCTACTGAAACTGACGTCACGCTGCTGCAGCCTGGAATCACAGTTTTGAAAGACTCCAGCTACAGCAGCGGCGATGACGCCGTGCTTCGCAGTCAATCGTAGTTTCAACAATGAACACTACCATTGGCCGCCAGGGGTTGGTGACGAACACGAGCGCACGAAAGTTGTGTAGCGCGGTGTGTGCTCCAGTCCTAAGGCAGGGATACTAAATTCAATTTGGATGATATCTGCGGCCCAAGGTTTCAACCACAGCACCTGCCTGGCCTCTACTGCATATGCTAAGGATCTCGCTGTAAGCCAGATGACGTCTATGGATGCGTCACACCATGGTTTGGAAGTTTTCTGCATCAATTTGGTCTTGCAATTGGAGATCCAGATTTTCAGAATTCTGATTATGCTGGCCACGGTAGTTGCAGGTTTCAACCTGTACCCAGAGTGGTGTACTTCTTCCGTAACACGTCCTCAATACATCGCTCCATAAGATCTTTAAAAGAGGATCTTCTAGAGGAATAGTCACCTGTCTCGCTATCCGTGCAACTGCTGCGTCCACTTTAGGATTACTCCATGTTTTGCAGTCTTCTTCCTGGAATGGATAAATTTTAGTAGAGCGCCACATCGCATTGCTACTTTTTCCGCCAGTTTCCATTTGCCAGTGCATGTAGCTGTGAACCGGGGAGAACCTAGCCACCTTCCTGGGGCCCAGAAATTCTTGATCCAAGACCCGACCTCATTCTTAGGGCCGACAATGTTTAATCTGGTGCATGTATTCTTAAATAATCAATAGAATTCACTTTGAATGACCCAAACTCTTTCTGGACCTCCCATTTGTCCAGCTCAGAAAAGGCAGACTGATCCTGAGCGTTCAAGAGACTGTCGTCTTCCAAATCTACCGACACTTGGGATCGGGAACGTTTGAAATTACCCTGGGATCCTAATTGCTCAAGAGTGCATGAGAGGGGATTTCATCCAATGAAGATCTTTAAAAAGGAGAAGGAGAATCTCCTGTCATTTTCCTAACGCAATTTATGCTCAGCCTTTTAGGATAAGAAGGTGGTAACCTGACATCGTAGATAAAAACATATTTGGATGTTGTAGCTGCTTTCTTGGGCATAGTAGCCCGAGAGTCCAGATGTGGCTGCTTGGATTACCGGTTCCTGAAGCAGATGGGGCAGACATATTGTTAAGAGCAGTAATGCCAATATAGCTGCTAGGAAGAGTAATGAGGCAATGGGAGTCAGCAGTGCAACCCTGTCAACAATGGGGTGCATGGAATAGCTGTTTGGAAGGCTGCAGAGTTCCAGAGGCAGAAACTGCTTGTTCAAGTTTGCTGTCCTGCTGGCTTGTCCTGCCTCCGTGCTCCACCGGCGTCCCATGTGACAGGAAGTGACGTCAGCAGCTCACTGCCTGATCAAGAGTGACATGAATAACACTGGCAGTCTAGGTGTTCTCTCTCTGGTGGACAATTTAAGAGCGGCCAGTTCGAGAGAAAGCAGGTAAACCTAATCCACAATGCCAAATTTCCCAAAATATCAGTGGGAAAATATACGTATCCTTCTCCCATTTTAGGTAGGACAAGTATAACGGACCAGGGAACAGGCCACACCTCCTTTATACATGCACCAGAACTCGTCCTACCCAGCTAGAAGGAGGAGTTATATCCCAGCTGTTTCTGGCTGCCATAGAGGACACTGAAGAAAAACATAAAGGTCACTGGAGTACTAAATGACTCATGGGCAGCTAAAATGGCTAAAACAAATCCCACAGAAGTTGGATACATTACCTCTCTCTGGAATCTCTCCAATGTAAGCTTCTTTTGCATCTGATCCTGGACCAATGGATCAGCAGAATATTCTCCTTCTAGTAAAGAAGCCCAGCAATTGGCAGCATTTCGATTTGACTTCATTAAAATGATCCTTATAAGTTTCCTATCCTCTTTCAGCAAGAAAAAGAAAGTAACATTACTAAAAGATTTAGCATTTTGCTTCAGTCAACCACAATAAAAAAAAAACCTGTGTATCTTAAATGACCAACACGAATTAAGACTACATTAACTGAATGCTAAAAGCATGAAGCACACCTTTATGCCCAGTTAAATTCACATTCTAGAGTTATAACATTGCTTTTTTAGTTGACTTGGTTCTAACCCAGGAGAGATAGAACACCCAAACAAGCAGACACGTTTCCATTTTAAACATATAACCAATATTTAAGGAACTTAATGGAGGAGATTAAGTTCCAATAAGGGTTTCGGAGTTTGAATGCATATTAACAGCCATTCAAGTCATTGCGGGATTGAGCTCAGATAACTCTTTTTGGCGCTTTGTGAATCCCAGCAAATGATTCTATTATCTGATCTTCTAAAGCAGGGCTCTTCAACGGGCGTCCGGCCAAACCATGACCACAAAAGGGCCTTGATGTGGCTCTTGGACTGTCTGTTCCTGGTAATTCTATACCAGTTGCTTAAGCATCCAAGTGCAGTTTTTCCACACAAACTCACTAATGATTTCATGTAAATGTATATGATACAGATCTTATACATGCTTATTAAATGTTTAAATAAGCGATAATAGGGAACGTCACGTTGCATAGCAACCAACCTCACACTGATGAGACCCAAAAGGTCGAAACAGCTGCCTGTGTGTAGATTTACTGGCTATGCACTTCTTCGACCAAAGATGTGCTGAAAAGCTGTGCAATAAGGCAGGCAGTTCATAGGGGTCCATGTTACAATGGATGAAAAGTAAAGAGTGACATACTATGCTCATCTGCACATCATTACCCAGAATCCCTGGCTGCAGTGGAAGCATTGTTTATCAAGCGATAATGGGGAAAGACAAAGTTGCAGACCTGTGAGACATGCAAATACACAAGTGGTATTTTCATTTACTGAACACAAAATGAGAAAGCATAGCATTTAATAGACAGGACAAAATGACCAGGCCATTGGCAACTAAGTCTACAGGGCAGAAGTATGGTACTGAGCTTACCTAACGTCCATGTTCCCTCATCGGTTATTGTAGAGTCAAACAGTTTTCCCTGAAAAAATAATGTAATATATTTAATACTAACCATAATTCACTCATATATAAATGTGTGTGTATATTTTGTATGTGTTGGGGAGGCTCTGATCCAGCAGTGGACTGACAAGGGCTGAAGATGATACAGTAAATATACACACATGAACATATGCATCCAGAATTATGATGAATCCCTTTCCACTCCATAAAAGGGCAGCTGCACCTGGAATTTAGACACTTGCCTTCCAGACTCAACACTTAAGACTTTACAGTGGAATAGAACTTCTTACACACACTATACATTTTTTTTTACATCCCGAATACTGTAATATTCTAATCACTAAAAAAGAAAATATATACATATATAAATAGTCTTACCTATTTCTAATAAAGGTGCTTGAACCCAACACACTGTCGTTCCCTTATAAAAACACATGTACATACCGTGACACACATACGTGCACACACTGATGGCTCCTTGCTTCAACAGATAAAAGAACACACAAAATGTGACAATGGCAGCTTTGAAAACTACAAGAAGTTATATGTAATCTTCTTTCATCCCAACTAACCCTCAACTGAATCACGAATAGCTCCTGTCTAATGTTCTTCATTTTTCCAATGTCAGAAGAGACTCATACATCAGTGCATATCCCCTATACTGTACACCCTATCAGTATTTTTTTTATTTACGTGTGTCCCATGAATGTTGGTAGAAAGACGCAAACAAAAAAAAAATGTTAAATTCCAAACCAACCACAAAATAGATAGGTCACAATATATAAATACTACAAACCCTAAAATTATATAACTCTAAATCCCTCAAATACTCTTCATAACCAATAAAGCAGCTTTTTTCCCAACCCAGTGGACTGACTTTCTACATGGGGATTATAATGAGAACAGTAGGCGCATTGCCAAAGCCTGCAGTGCTGGCAAAGCTATGTTTGCGCTCCTGATTAAAGCACACAATGCTCCCAACTGAACAATGGTTGTTTATTAATGAACCCAGGATCATTATACAATTCATGTATTACAGAAGTGTGCACTTCTACTTGAAAATGGGGGTGGGGGTGTTGCCCGTGCAGACTTGTGCTGAACAAACACAGTAGCAGACAAGAGAGTAGTAGCAAGAGGTAATCAAATCACTCCTGTCTCAGCTCACCATGTATGTGTATCTTTATTTTTATATAGCGCTTCACAGCAGTAATACACATAACATAATAATATAACACATAATGGGAATAAGAACGTGAGATAAAAGTAATTTTAGAAAAAAGAAGTCCCTGCCCCAAAGAGCTTACAATCTAAGCGGTGAGTAGGAAGAATGTACAGAGACAGTAGGAGGGATGTATGTATATAATAACTTTATTTCATATAGCGCTTTCCTCCCAATGGGACTCAAAGTGCTTCACAATTACAGTATAGTGCGCGGTACGCAGCACATAGGAATTTTATAGACCGTACATCTTTATTTATACAACACTCACAGTATACTCAGCACTTTACAAGAGAGACAATACAAGAAATACAGACAATAAGTGCAACAAACAAAATCGCACAATAGGAAAGAAAATCCCTGCCCCAGAGGTGTGACAACTAAATGGTATGTTGGGAGACAGAGACAGCAGGATAAGGATTTATACAGTACATATCGAATTTTGGTAACAAATGGCATCAATCCCCCAGATTTAACAAGTCACTAGCATTGGTGCCCTTTGGCCATTTAAACCAATGGCAACCACAAAGTGGATTATAGTGACCAAACAGGTAAATTATCTTCTATTATATGCTATGTATATGGGAACATACAATTAATCATGTCACATTCATTACAAATGTGACTTAGGTCGAGCTCACATGCAGCCCCAGCAATGCGTGCGCTAGCTGCAGGAGATGGGTCGCGGCGATCGGGGCGTGGCAAACACGTCACGGAGCTGGTTCACCCTCATTGGCTGAACCAGCTCACGTGACGCGGACATCACGTGACTGCAGCCCCAATTTCAATTTTTGTTGAGGCAGCAATGTGTAGCTGCGTCGGCGTGCGCAGCGGGCACTTGAGGAACTACCTTAGACAATCGGGTGAGTCCTTGAAGTGCACGCAGACACAAGCGCGCGCACGTAGCGACGCCGCCACCGTGAGCTCGGCATTACTCCTCACCATGATTCATAATCCCATAGAATGTGTTTTCACTTTGAAGACCAAGTATTCCCATTAAAATGCGATGGGACAAGTAGCACTTCTGCCAGTCGCAAATGCACTTTATCCCTCAGAGTTGTACATAAGGCGTGTAATATAGTCCTCGCGCATGCGCTACCGTGCGCATGTCAATTATAATTTCAGGGTATGAGTCTGCAGTTGCTATACTTCAGACGCGCGCGCACGCTAGGCCGTGAGCGGTGGCGTGGCAGACCAGGGAATTGCGCGGCCCAATTGTATTTTTGCGCTACCGCCATGCTGCGAACCAATCACAGCGCAGCCTAACGCTGCAATGTCAAAGGCCGTGCGGTCCAGCGATCTGTGCTCAAACTGCAAGAGTTGGGTCGCAGCATTTGGGGGTGTCCACGTCACAGAGCTGGTTCTCCTTTATTGGCTGAACCAGCTCACGTGACGCGACTGCAGCACCAAATTTAAATTTGGGTTCTGGCGGCAAAATGTCGCAGCGGAAATGCTGTAGTTTGCCGCCACAAGCATTTTCTAGTGTGACAACTGTTATCTACTAGCCTCAAAGAGTGACGAACGTGCGCGCGCACGTCGCGTAGCATCCTGTATGATCTGGGCCAAAGTCACGCGCGTCACCGCTTGCACCCTAGCAACTAAAACAGCACGCACAGCAGCAAGGACTATATTACACGCTTCAGGCTGCGGCCCTGCTGCCTGCGCTGCACGCGCGCCTGCAACGCTGGTGGTGCGTGCAGCCGAATTCCCCGGTCTGCAGAGCTGCAGGGGAACAGACAGGGGGGCGCGGCTGTGATGTCACCCGGAAGGTTCGCCCTCATTGGCTGAACCGCCCGGGGCGTGGCTTAGCGCTCTGTCGCGACTCCTGATCTCAATTTTTTTTAAGAGCAGGTGTTTCTGTCGCAAAGCGCGGCGGACCCGGCCCCATTCTGGGGCGGTCCTAGTCCCTACAGCGTCCGCCACAGCGGGCACTGCAGTAGCCTGCAGGGACCTGGTCTAAGGCCGCGCTTATAGTATTGGCGACGACGACCGATGACTTCACCCGTCGCAACCAGCGAATGTTATCATTTGATTTTTAGCGACGTCATGAAAGGGGGCAGACCGCGGACTCTGATTGGTTTAGAGTCACATGTGGCGAATGTCTCTAAAAAATCAAATAGACCCGGCTTAAAAATTTTGGCTCGCGACGTCGCTCTTACTAGAAGCGCTTGCGACGGAGTCAATGTATTTGATTTGGAGTGACGTTGCATCGCTGTCACAAGGCACTTGACGGCGATGCGACATCGCTCTGAATCAAATGAATTGACTCCGTCGCAAGCACTTATAGTAAGCGCAACGTCGCGTCTAAAATTTTGAAAGCCGGGTAAATTTGATTTTTTAGAGACAGTCACCACATGTGACGGTCTCTAAACCAATCAAATTGCGCGGCCCGCCCCTTTTAGTGACGTCACTGGCCTTGTCGCCAGTGCCGTCGCTAAAAGTTAAATTACAACGACGGGTTAAATTGGCGACGGGTGACTTCATCTGTCGCTTCGCCAGCACTGCAAGCGCGGCCTAAGGCTGCGCTTCAACTGATCAGATTCAAAACCTCACTGCTTCCAGTAACCGAATGTGACTGCTGAATGGGAAATGTTACCCCCACCCAGTGCTGCCCCAGGCACCTTAAGGATGTCTCTCCCCTGCACCGCCAGAGCGATGTCCCTGCTCCCCAGTTTGCACTGGATCTCTCTGGCCTGTGTGCCTGGAGGCACCTCGACCTCAATGAAAACATCTTCCATAGTCTGGTACCAGCAACCCCAGGGAGTGTGACAGGGCACCACTCCGCTCCTCTCATCGAAATGCACCGACATGACCACCGGACGCCTCGCACTGTGAGGGGAGGAAGGAGGCGTGGGACAGAGCACTGCGCGTGCGCGGACACAGGGCACGCAAATCATACTAGGACGTCCCGTATCAAATAAAACAAATAGATCACAGGCTGGCGGCCATATTTGATGCTGGCATAAAATCGCAATCCGTTTCGGCAAATATTAGAAAACCGGTTCAAACAAACCGCAGCACAAAAAGCACGAATAAAGAATAGACGAAAAAGCTCCACCTTATATAAATGTTTTGTTTTACGTATAATAGATTGTCGGCTCAATATAATGATATATCAACCTGATTTTAACAGTCCCGGTGGTTTCTAAACCAGAATCAAATATGGCCGCTGGGACGCGAGAAGCGTTCTGGCCTCATAATGTAAGAAACCGACTCCCTTCTACAATTGGTTGGGTTGACTGTCCATCAGCTTTTCTACAACCAATGAAATTCTTCGCTGACTCTTAAGAGCGGGACCCAAAGACCGTATTTGACAGTCTGCCGTACCCAAGTCATGACGTTGCAATGACAATGTTCTCTTCCCAGCTCCCAAAATGCAGGTTAACAAGCAGCTGTTACCTTTACTTCTCTGATTGGTCCGCCGTTCTTCGTTCCTGATTGGCTGCCTCGCCCGTGAGCCTGCCGGGAGCTTTAATGCTATTGGTTGAGTTGTCTGTGCGTCGTTTTAAAGAGGCGAACAGTGAGAGGTTTTGAATTTTATTTGTAGGGAGATCGGTTAATTCCTATTAACGTCAGATCGCTCTGATCAGCGGACCGGCTCCTGCCAACATGTCCTTTCCGGCGGCTCAAGTACTAAGTAAGGGGGAGCTTCTTGTGTCAGCATAATACATTAAGGTGCATGAAGGGATACATATTAAGGCATACACTTAAAGAGAAAAGGCTCTCTACTTGCTTGCATTCATTACAAGGTGAATAGAATAAATGACTTAAATATAAGGTAACTTTTACTTCTCTAATAGTAAAATAAGGTTTACATTGCTAAACATAATAATAATCAAACATCGACACATCTAAGGCTGCGTCCATAGAAGGACTGACAGCGCTGAGCAGTGCGGACGCACCACGATGAGCCCCGTCATCCTAAATGACGATGTCTTGAGAGGGGGCTTCCGTAGGCGTGCTGAGGCGCAGGGATTTTCATCCAACAGGAGAAAATGTTTTCAGACCACGCTGAGGACGTCACGCGGCTGCCAACATCCAATCAGGGCGAAGCAGCGTGACGTCGGCGCCGTGACGTTGAGGTCGGCACTTCGACCCCTGTTGACCCTGTGATGTCATAGCTCCGCCTCCCGATCGCACACGCTGGCTCAGCGTAAGTGCGGAGGAGCACAGGCTGCCATTAATATGGACAAAGCCTTACAAACATAATAAAAAGGCACAAGAGCAGTATGTCGACAGATGGCATACCTCAATGTGGCATAGATATCAAGAGAAGTAAAAACAACTATAGGAACCCTCGCTCTGCCTAGCATGAGGAGAGGGAGTCCGTATATATACTAAACAAAGAAAAAAGCCATCCCAAGTGTGGGCACTCGGACCCCTGTGCAGTGTAATGGTGATTAGAGATTTTTTTTAAATAACTTTTAATATGCCATGTAAAATAAGGGAGTACTGTAGATCAAAAAACGATGACGTGATAAAACCTAAAAATAGTTTAATGGACATAAACGTTGATATGTTGGTGTAAACTGCTAAGTCATGTACAATAACAGAAAAAAGGAGGTTAGGGAATGATCAACTGAACCATACTAATTGAAATGATAAATAAGTGAATGACAAATCAAAGTCGATAATTATAAAGGGGGTGCAAACTGTGAACTGAAAAGTGAATCAGTGAAAATAAAGAGTACAAAGTGATTGTACCCCGAAGAAAATTCACTTAAATGCACACCACTAATTAAGATATAACCTTTTATTATATTACTTAAAACATATATTACCGAATGTGTATATAACGGTGTTATAAAGAAATTAAATCAAATAACAAATGCACCAGAGTCTCCTCTCATATATAAACACTCCTACTAAATAATAATAGTAAGGCGGTGGGGACTGAGTGGTGCAATCAGCCAGGGTAAAAACCCATCAGATCAGTGAATAGCACAGATGGTATATTGACAGGAAGGGCATGGGGCGTGGAAAGGCGGGGGGGGGGCGTGGAAAGGCGGGGGGGCGTGGAAAGGTGGGGGGGCGTGGAAAGGCGGGGGAGCGTGGAAAGGCTGGGGGCGTGGAAGGGCAGGGAGGGGCAGAGGGCAGGGAGGGGCGGGGGGGCAAAGGGGAGGGAGGGGTGGGGGGGCAAAGGGGAGGGAGGGGTGGGGGGGCAAAGGGCAGGAAGGGGTGGGGGGGCAAAGGGCAAAGAGGGGTGGGGGGGCAAAGGGCAGGGAGGCAAAGGGCAGGGAGGGGCGGGGGGGCAAAGGGCAGGGCAGGGAGAGGCAAAGAGAGGGGTGGGGGGGCAAAGAGAGTGGTGGGGGTGAAAGCTATTCCATGTTGAGCATGTTGTGATTTGTGCAGTAAACTGATTTCGTGTGTGCATGATTGCTGACAGTGGGGAGTGGTCTTTTTGTGATGGGCCGCGGCGGCGTGTGGAGTGGCGAGAGGGGGTTGGGGGTGTGAGCGGCTGCTCGGTCTGGCCCGTGGCGGCATGCGGAGTGGCGAGGGGGTTGGGGGTGTGAGCGGCTGCTTGGTCTGGGCCGCGCCGGCATGCGGAGTGGCGAAAGGGGGTTGAGGGTGTGAGCGGCTGCTCGGTCTGGCCCGCGGCGGAGTGGCGAGGGGGGGGGGGTGTTAGCGTCGTGTTTGAGGTCCGGCGTTGGCGGTGTAGGGTAAGTGTGCTGATCGAGGGTGTTGTTGGTGGGGGTGGGGAGATCTTGCTCGTTTTCGAGGACACGCGGCGGAAAGTGCCGCGTGGGGTAAGAGCGTAGCAAAGGGGCCGTAGTGGTGATAAGGGGTGGTTCAGCGCCGGGAAGGGCGGAGGGTGGGTGGTCAAGGGCGGCTAGACGTTGAGGAGGGCCAGAGGGGTGATAGTGGGGGGGGGGAGTGTTGTACTTACTTTTGGTGTCCTGGTGAGCGTCTCGTCAGCGTCTCTAGGGTTGAGCGTGTGTGTGTGTGTGTGTGTGTGTGTCCTTTGGCCCGTCACTCCGCCTCAGGCCAATGAGAGGTGTGCGGGGGCGGGCGGCCCAAGGGACCAATGAGATTTCCCCAAGGGACACAGGACATCCAGACAGGCATACAGTGCTTTCACAAATATAGTATATAAGATGAATTGATGCAGCCACAAGAAGCTCTGGGGTCCACAATAAAATGAAGCGCCTTAAGCACCCCTTGCACAACATAAATACACATGTAGCATGTTAGCAGCACAAGTGCATTAGGGGGGCGCAATGTGAACCCACAATATTGCTGAGTGGAGAGCAAATACACTTCCCTCACTGGCTAAAATACACTTTATCAATAGCCAAATAGCATATTTAAGCTATAACACTGATCCATGAACTGAGAAACACTGTATTAAAACAGCTCCATAACGGAGACGGATGACATTACGTGCCCAACGCACGTTTCCCTCCAGCTACGGAGCTTCGTCAGGGAAAATTTTGCAGTGGAGGGTGAGCGGAGCTAATTGATACCCACCCGTCTCCATAGAAACACTATAAATAATCCGCCATTGCGCATGCACACACGAGCGCATGCGAGACCAAATACGAACAAGAGTAACAAAGACCCACATGATTAGTGCTGCAGTTACCTTAAAGGACAGCCTGTAGCCATTGCCAGTATAACCGTGATGGCCAGCATCTGTTACCACCCAAAGTTAATCCGATAGCGCTACTGCGCATGCGTGGAGAGATAGGATCTATACTGGATGCCACAATTCTCCTTCTAGTCACCACACATGCGCACCTAACTAACAGAGCCTCAACTGCGCAAACGTGGGCTGATAAAGTCCTAAGCTGCACACACATGAGTTATACTGCCAGCATCTGTTTACACCCAACGCTGACCTGATGGCGCTATTGTGCATGCGTAGGGAGATAGCCTAAAGGTCAAAGCTTCAAATGCGCAGATGTAGGCTGATAGAGATTACATTGTAATAATTTACTTATACAATTAACTATTACAATTAGTGACTATATTACTAGTGTTATAAACCCTTTTTGGGTTTATTTAGTGTGTAACCGATGTATACATGCAGTTTATCGTGACAAGATTGCTCTATGATATAATAAAAGCTCTGCATGTATTTATTTCATTTCATTTTATTAATATGCTTTCACTAATTTCCTGACATTGCGTATATTTATTGAGGGTTAACAAATACGAACAGTTGATCTGTCGCATGTCAAAATGTGTACCAACGTTAAGTTACGATCTCACTTTGTTTGGTGACAGCTTATATCTTCTGTGACATAACTTCAGGCATTGCAAAGTATGTCTCCCTACACAGGCGCTGTACAACTAACTTATGCTCTCAGCCTACATCTGCGCATTTGAAGCTTTGACCGTTAGGCTATCTCCCTACGCATGCGCAATAGCGCCATTAGCGAAACGCAGCCCAAACCACAAACCTGAATCTCATCCTGGGAGTACCCCTATAGTCCCACCCCCTCCCAACACTGCCCACAATTTTTAATGTGGCCCAGTATCTGAAGAGGAGATTAAACAAGCGCTCCTCAAACTAAAACTAATCAGCCAATGTGGACCCGACTTACTACAATCTAGGTTCCTACGACTTGGTGCCCCAGCCATTGCCAAACCAATTGCGTCCATAGTCAACTCTATCCTGTCTGCAGGCCATATCCCTAAGACCTGGAAAATGCCAGAGTTGTCCCAATCTTCAAAAGTGGGGACAAAAACACTGTCTCAAACTACAGGCCAATCTCACTTCTCCCAATTCTATCCAAAGTCATGGAAAAATGTGTCCACTCCCAATTAAGCGATTTCTATATCAAGATAAATTACCCTAGCCAATTCCAATCTGGCTTTCGTCCCAAACACTCCACCGTAACTACCCTGCTATAAGTTTGCAATCGAATCCAGTGTGGAATGGAACTGGGACAACTCACTGGTGCAGTATTCCTAGATTTTGCAAAGGCTTTTGACACAGTTGATCATGCTATCCTGCTTAACAAACTCCAGAGCTCTGGAATAGGGAAGCATGCTTTAAACTGGTTTCAGTCCTACCTATCAGGAAGATCCCAACATGTGTCCATCTCAGGCTCTAACTCCAACCCCCTGGATATCACCTGTGGTGTCCCGCAAGGCTCTGTTCTGGGGCCCCTACTCTTCTCAGTGTTCATTAATGATCTCCCCACATCTTGTAAGGAAGCCTCAATACACATGTATGCAGATGACACAATCCTATATGCACACAGCCATAGCCTCTCAACACATACTTCAGTCTGACTTTTTGAGACTCGAAAACTGGATTTCCCAAAACAAACTGTTTTTAAACACTGACAAGACTGTAACAATGGTATTTGGGACCAAGACTAAATTTGTAAAGCTGCCAATGACTGAGCTCCTGATTAGAACCAACGCTAACACTACCCTAACACCTGTCACTAGTTTTAAATACCTGGAATTATGGTTTGACTCCCACTTAACATTCGGGATGCACATTGATACCCTGACAACCAAGACCTATGCCAAACTAGGGGTATTTTACAGGAACACATCCTCCCTAAGTCTCCTGGTCAGAAAGCGTATCGCACAGCAGGTGCTAATGCCAATTATTGACTATGGAGACATAGTATATGGCTCGGCACCTCAAACCCACCTTAGCAAACTTGACACCCTCTACAATTCAATTTGTCGTTTTGTTCTCCAATGCAACTACAACACACATCACTGCGAAATGCTCATAGAACTAGATTGGTCAACACTAGAGTCTAGGCGCAAAGTTCACCTTTCCTGTCTTGCCTTTAAATTCTTCATGGGCAAGCTACCCAGCTACCTTAACAAGCTCCTCACCCCTACCACTTGCAGCACTTATCACCTGAGATCAGACTCCAAAAGACTGTTCATGGTCCCAAGGCTCAACAAAGTATCCGGACGTTCCTCCTTCTCCTACCGTGCACCCCAAAACTGGAACAACGTACCACAGACGCTCACATCCACCACCAGTTTAAGTTCTATCAAATCTAAGGCTGTCTCACATTTTAACCTGGTCTGTAACTGTTTCATACGCTCATAATATATATTTTCTTTAACTGTGCACGCAATGTCTTGTATATAATGTATACCCTGTTCATTTATGTAACTGTACTTGTAACCATGTATTATTTGTTTTACTCTGTGCCCAGGACATACTTGAAAACGAGAGGTAACTCTCAATGTAGTACTTCCTGGTAAAATATTTTATAAATAAAATCAGGTCAGCGTCCGGTGTAAACAGATGCTGGCAGTATACCTCATGTGTGTGCAGCTTAGGACTCTTATCAGCCCACGTCTGCGCAGTTGAGGCTTTGTTTGTTAGGTGCGCATGCGTGGTGACTAGAAGAGAATTGTGGCATCAAGTATAGATCCTATCTCTCCACGCATGCGCAGTAGCGCTATCGGATTAGCTTCGGTTGGTAACAGATGCTGGCCATCACGGTTATACTGGCAATGGCTACAGGCTGTCCTTTAAGGTAACTGCAGCACCAATCATGTGGGTCTTTGTTTCTCTTGTGATCTATTGTTCCTATTTGGTCTCGCATGCGCTCATGTGCGCATGCGCAATGGCAGATTATTTATAGCGTTTCTATGGAGACGGGAGGGTATAAATTACCTCCGCTCACCCTCCACTGCATAATTGTCCCTGACGAAGCTCTGTAGCTGGAAGGAAACGTGCGTTGGGCACGTAATGTTGTCATCAGTCTCCGTTATGGAGCTGTTTTAATACAGTGTTTCTCAGTTCATGGATCAGTGTTATAGCTTATATATGCTATTTGGCTATTGATAAAGTGTATTTTAGCCAGTGAGGGAAGTGTATTTGCTCTCCACTCAGCAATATTGTGGGTTCACATCGCGCCCCCCTAATGCACTTGTGCTGCTAACATGCTACATGTGTATTTATGTTGTGCAAGGGTTGCTTAAGGCGCTTCATTTTATTGTGGACCCCAGAGCTTCTTGTGGCTGCATCAATTCATTATATATATACATTACTTATGTTAATGCAGTTTGTGCAATACACTATACTAAGTATTATCTGGTGGTGATTTAATAATCTTATAACATAATTCCCACCAATTCCTCTCCACTGTCAATATACCATTTGTGCTATTCACTGATCTGATGGGTTTTTACCCTGGCTGATTGCACCACTGCAGATTTTCTAAATAGAATTTATTTAATCAGTATAGCACAACGTTTCGACCATCTGCCAGTCACTTGAGAAAGACCACGCAGATGGTCGAAACGTTGTGCTATACTGATTAAATAAATTCTATTTAGTAAATCCGAAGTGCCCCGGATCATCCCCCCCGCGGGACGGAGGGGAATCGCCATGGTGAGCCCACGCCCGCCTCCTGCCCCGGGCAGCAGCCGCGGAATTAGCCCGCCAGTCTCGCCCTCCTCCCCCCCCCAGCCGCCTACCTCCCGAGCCTACCTCCCGCCCCGGGCAGCAGCTACGGGGATATCGGGGGCGGGGGGGGAAGCGTCTGGCAGGCAAGGAAGCAGCACCCACCCGGTCAAGGACAGTCACCCACCCAACTCACCCACCCAGGCAGTCAGTCACCCACCCAGGCAGTCAGTCACCTGTCTTTTGTTGAAAATATAAAAATAAACAGATTGCATTGTAAGGTTTTTTCCATATTACAATAAGAAGAAAACAGTTAAGTACAAGTTGCACGCTATAAAAATATTTTTCGTGGTAGGTGTGCTATGGGTTCAGGGGGCGGGGGGGGGGGGGGCTGCTTCTTTCATTTGTCCTGGGCCCCATGATTTCTGTTGGCGGCCCTGTGTGTGATTGTGTGTCTGTCAAGGGAAACACACTATATTAACAACTTTAAAATAGTAAATTCTCCCGTAATTTAAAGTAAATGTAAAGTAAATTCAGCATACAAACAGAAATTACAACTCTCTGTTTCAGCCTTCCCCCTTGCCCTTGTCTCCGCCCCTCTGCCTTCCCCCTTGCCTGACGCCGCAGCCCTTGTAGCAAGAGACGGTATCCAAAACTCAAATTACAACTTTCGCAAGGGCTATGGAGACGGATGACATCATCCGTAGCCGTAACCTGCACTATAAGCGCAGCCTAAGGCAGCGATCCCAGTAATGTCTGTGACGCGCGCCCGGCAGGGGGGGGGGGGGGCGGCACGTGCACAGCGTTAACTGCGGTCTGTGAGGGAGAGGAGAATCTTGCGACGGGGGGGCGTGGCCACGCCTCCGTCACAAGGTTTGAACTCAATTTGATTGAGTTGTGAAAAACCTTGCCGCACGGCGCGGCTGCGCCTTCTGCGTGACGGTGTGTACTGGGCCCAGCCCCATTGAGGGGCGGTACTTACACGCACAGTGCACGCCGCGCTGTGCGCACAGGCAGTTACTGGGACCGCAGCCTAAGAGATAATATATGTTAGAGGGGTCTGTAACAGTTACAGACCAGATTAAAAAATGAGACAGATTTAGTTTTTAAAGAATTTAGACTGGTGGTTGCTGTTAGAATCTCCGGTAGATTGTTCCATTAGCCATAGGGTATGTTGGCAAAATGCAACAAACACAACCCTGCAAATGGTCACAGTAGTAAGTGATCGACTGTGGCCTCCTATGTGTATACAAAGTAGCACACTCTAGGTACTGTTGGAAATGTTAAGGAAAAGAGCCAATTGCAATAATATATATATATATATAGTCAGATAAGGCAGTTGGCACTCCAATAGGTGCTGGTAAGCCACAGGTGCACGTCCCATATAGAGAATGTAGTTATACGTTACCGTTCCAAGGATTGGTAAGCAAGAGACAGCACTCAATGTTGAAAATCAAAGTGTATTAGTGAAAGCAAAAATACATCCAGAAACCCAACGTTTCGGTCCTACAGAATGGGACCTTCCTCACTACTTTTGTATCCCCCTGAGGAAGGTCCCATTCTGTAGGACCGAAACGTTGGGTTTCTGGATGTATTTTTGCTTTCACTAATACACTTTGATTTTCAACATTGAGTGCTGTCTCTTGTTTACCAATCCTTGGAACGGTAACGTATAACTATATATATATATAATATATATATATATATATATATATATATATATATATATATATATATATATATATATATATACATGGGTAGGTTTCTGTATTATCCTAGTCAACCTAGTGTATACAAAATAGCACTCTCTAAGTAGTATTAGGGGTAATTAGGTAAAGGACAAATATCAGTGTGTGTCAAAAATCAGTTGGGTATAAGCCAAATCTGCCACAGCACAGCTAGGTGGATTGTGCTATACGAAACAGTGTGGTGGTACTACTAAGACACTTACTGGCAACAGTAGCCACAAAGTTGCAACAACTGTTGTGAGTGTGCTAGTCTGCACTCAATTCTGAACTGCTGGTGTCTAGTTACTGCAGAAAAAGACCTGGTAGTCTAGCAGCGCAATATGGCACAGAAGGCACTTCTACTAGAGTATTAATAGACCTACAGCATTGGCTACATCAAATTCGCAACCCGACCAAGTGTCCGGATGTAGAGGACTTAGAAAAAAACAACAACAAAGCTTTGACATAAACGTGCTCTGGTGAGTATTGTCCTGGAACAGGATTCTCTATTTCTGTCCCCCCCCCCCCCCCCTTTGCAGCTCTGCCTACTAGCCCTTTATTTGGATGTAAGCTTTCCCTGCAGCTTCACTCCTAGTGCAGGTGGGAATGGATACATTTGGATACTTTCCTATTCTCCATTCTGCTAGAATTGGTTGCCGTTATAACCCCTTTAATTCCCCTAGTCAAATGTACTTTTCCATGCTCCCCTGTCTGTATTCACATGTAGCTTAGCTCTGTCCCTATTCCTGTGTGACAAACATTACACACTTCCTTTTCCTTCCTGAACTGGCTGAGTGAGTACTCCTATGCTACACACCTCTTGGCAAGGCCATTCCGTTTTTACCTGCCTCTGATTACAAAGCACCCACACAGAGAAGCACTCTCTCACCACAATATACCATCCACAAGTGCCTGTATATGACTGATGCTTTCCCAATAAAGTGAAGAATATATAGCAGGACTTGGTGTGCTTTGGAAAAGAGGCTGAGTTAAGCTATCTGGCCTCATTCACATCTTACACGTGACCCTGGTTCCAGAATAAGTATAAAAGGAAAAATATGGGGGCTGCAACGTTGCATGGACGCCTTAATACAGTCTAGTCTCCCCTTGTGACATCATTGGCCTGATAACTGCCTGCCGACGCGCGCGTTTCGCGTAAAAAATGCTTTCTCTGTGCTGCCCCCAGACTGGCTACGGTAGGGATTTTATAGCCGCGTCAATCAGTCTGCTCCGTTAGTGTTAACCCGTTGCATGCCAACACCATCATTAAATTGCATGAATGCTGCCTGAACAACAGATTCTTATTTGCTCTTAGGTTGTATCATGCAAGTACCAATAGATGCAGATTTACCAGTAGAATCTGCTTAATTGTTGAACAGTAAAGTGTTTTACCAACAGATATTCACTTGACAGATATTAATTCTAAGTTATAGTATGTATTATTACACTAAGTCACTGCTGCACATATGGCAAGTGAACTGCTTGTTTAGAGCTTGTGTATACTGTGTATTACAAGTTTATGCCCCAAATATAGTAAACTCTAATCTCACAGTAGAGATATACATTGGATATTAACAGTGTATAATGTACTCAATGACTGGCATTTGAGTTTCTAGTGGAGACCTTTGTTTTATAATACCGTATTTCCTCGATTCTAAGACGCACCATTAATTTAATCAAAATGTTTGGGGGGAAAAGAAACAATACATTAAATGTGCAGAAAAAAATATAGAGAGAGATGGAAGGTATCACGATGTGTAATGAGAACAATTTGATGAAGGGGCCTTTATGAATAGGATGCTGCTCCCTGTGAATCTGGGGTAAACGCAGCACTAATATGCACACAATAGGCAATGTGTAATTTCCCTGTGATGTGTAATGACCGGGAGATACCCTATATATACACCATGGGATGCTCTGACACTAAACAAGGGTCTCCCTGAAATAATCGGGGGCGCTCTTATGATAACAACAACACTTTTCCTTCCCGAGGGCTCCATTGAAGCGGTTTAACGACCATGTTAGTATAAAAGAAAAACGCTAAACCCCCATGGTGTAGTATTTGAAACACTTTAGTGTTTAAGGGGGGTAATATAGTCAAGTACAAAAAAAATCATTCAAATAAGCAAGCGAGTATAAAACCGTGGGTCATGGAAATCACAGTAATTTCTCATGCCGACACCCAGCCATATGTAGGTAACAGCAGAAGGCAGGTAAACTTGTGATCACTAAAATTCAAGCACTGACTTCGGCGCAGGCAATCCCAGTCCACATGGAGCAAACTCTCAATGACACCCAGCCAGGGCAAGCGGTGACACAGGACAGGTAGGTAGATGATCACCGGAGTGAGGCAGATGAGCGGGCGGTCACCAAAGTGATGCACCACCAAATCTGGCACAGATGAATGACAATCCAAGCTCCAAGAGCGCCCAGCCGCCCCCTCCCCTCTCTGCGTCCAGGTGGGAGAGTGCGTGCAAACAGTCTCACACTCAGAAGCACTTGCCAGGCACCAAAGCGTTCACGGATGACGTCTCCTTCAGCGTTCAAGCAAATGAGCAAGTCCATATGGAATGGTAATATATTTAAAAAGCTAGCCTTAGTACCAACAAATGAATACAGCAAATGGGTACAGAGATCGGCAAGAAGTACACAAACTATATTCAATGCATTCGTAGTTTGGCACTACTGCATCAGGGAATAGTTTGGAACTAGTAGTGTGTTCTATTTAAACCCCTTCACAGAGAGGGATTGGTTGAAAAAATACAGGTGCAATTAATTACTTAAAACAACATACAATTAACCCATTAGATACAATAATAATGAAATTAGAAAACGCACAAAACCAGAATGTTATTTGTTAATCTTAAGGGAAAAGGGAGGTAAAAAAGACACAGAGGTAGTTAGGCATGGAAATATACATTCTATATGAACTTGCAGTTATTCACAAAGAAATTAGTAGATTATTAAAAGGATTGAGTGTAATTAAAGGACCAATGGCTCAAATACTCAAAAGGAGGAAATGAGTAATATGTTGAAGATCAACAGAAAGATACCAATTGCAATGATCATTAGGGATCAGTGATAGTGAATGAATCTTCAACCAAACAAGAAAAAACACAAAAGCGCACCAATATTCCCAAGCTACTGGCATCTAATAAACCATTGACACATCTGTTGTCACACTTTAAGGATGTCCATCAGTGTAGCACTATAGGGGTTAAATATATGGGCATCGAACATATAACAACTAATGTACGGGCTGGTAACATAGATCTTCAGATTGCAAAAAGGGAGCAATTCTGGATATTTACCCTCCAATCCAAGTACCCGGGGGGCTTGAACGACTATGTGGAATTAACCCCTTTTTTGAGGTGAAACCATGCATACTGCAATTTGATACAAACATTGGTCTAATACTTTTTTATCTGTTTTTCATCTGATTTTTTTAGCTACTTTATCATTACAGTGGTTTTTATTCATTTTATAAGCCTTTTTTTCCCACCTTTTCTTCAATTCTTCCCCTCCCCCCACCCACCTTTCCATTTGTTCTATTTCCCATATTTTAAAAGTTATTTATATGTCATTTAATGTTATTAATGTTGTTATCCAGTATGCACATATACTTTGTTTTTTATGCTACCACTATGCATATTTTATTGCACTTGACTATTTGGGACACATGATTTTGGCTCCCCTTTAAGGTCTGTTTACCTTTCTATTTACACTTATATATATACTTAATTAGTGTAATTCATTACTGGATCAAATGTACTAACAGGGAGGTCTTCCTATTGTGGCCCGCCCCTATCAGTATATGAGCCTGATTGGCCATGCAGCCATTAGGTATTAACCAATGACGCACAGAATTAGACCTATAAAGGACCCCTAAACAGGTGTCCCAGATATCGCCTGAAGAAGTTTACTTTGGTAAACGAAACGCGTCGCGACTGTTGTGGCTGGCGGTTTTACTACCCACCACCAGTACACACTCAAGTGTACCGTTCCTGCTTATTTCCGATCGTTTCTATGCTATCAAAAACGGACAGGCATCCTAAGGACACCTATTGAAGGCCCCGGTTCCTGCACATGCGCGCTACACTCCTCACCACGCTACCACACGTGGAGGACAGGAGAGTGAACAGAGACAGCCCCAGCGCGCGGGTCTGATCTCTCAGAACTGAGATTACCCTTCATACTTCCTATGTGATGCCCTACTCCTGTGATAGACACCAGAATCGGGGATTATTAAAGACATTTTATATGTAAGTTACTAATTTTGTTATTTGTTGCTAATACAATATCTATCTCTCATCTTGGTGCGCTTTTGTGTTTTTTCTTGTTTTGCTGATATTGGTATCACCATCGGGGTTCCGGTGGAGACCACATTTGGAGGTGGGGGAGACACCTCATAAACACAGAAGCAGCAAGAGAACTGAGAGGGACCAACACTCCAAGTTTAAAAAGCCAGAGCGCGGACTGAACTTTTCATTACTGGGAATCTTCAACCAATCCTGATATTGCGAACGTGTTAGAGGATTCTCTTCAAGTGTCTCTTTGTTCTCCCTATATCCCGGAGGCCACAGGGGAACTCGGGAAGGTTAACCACGTACATAGTGGTGCAAGATATGCACTCTTTAATGGTGAAACTCTTCTACGATACGGACGATGTAACAGTTTTCCTGTCCACATGGAGAAATTCACAGGCAAGACATCTGTCTCATATAAAGTTACCATGGTCTTTTTCGGGTAACCAGGTAGAACCAGTCGTCAAATAGGAACCTGACCCAATGTCACTGGGTGCTAAAGCATTTTTGCAATTATTAGGTTTTTTAAAGATGGTGAACTTGTTGATAGTTAGTCTATTGATAGATACAGTAGTTGGTCTATTGGTAAGTTTAGGTCCCAGAATTGAATAATTCTCCAATATACCCCAGTGTCTGTTGATAATTTTCTGGGTAGCAGTGCCTTGGCAATTATATTTCGTAATGAATGGAACATTAATTTTGTCTAAAGTGGTATATGTATTCAATTTATGATCCCTCTTGTTGGCTAGTAGGTTATTTCTAGCCAAGTTCTAGCTTTATCCCAAGCATTATTGAGCAAATCAGGCTGGTACCCTCTAGAAAGAAATGCATCAAATAGCCCTGAGGCCTGATTCTCAAAGTCAGACGTGGCTACAATTTATTCTTAGTATCATAAATTGCCTAGAGGAATATTAGTGCTCCATTGTTTATTATGGTTGCGGGTGGCCATCAGAAAGCTATTGGTGTCTGCCTCCTTAAAATATGTCTTGGTGACAATCGAGCCATCAAGTTGGGCCTTAAGGTTGATTTCAAAGAAATCAATATTTGAAACATGATTAACGGAGATAGAGACTAAATTGGCAGCATTGTAATTAATATAATTCAGAAATGATTTAAGCAATTTTTCATTGCCCCTTCACGCCAATAGGATGTCTTCAATGAAAGGTTTCCAGATGATTATATGGTCTGAGAGAGGATTATTGTGCCAATGCAACGGTGTTCCCATACCCCCATATACAAATTGGTGTAGATGGGTGCAAACCACGTCCCCATCGCTGTCCTGCAAACTTGAAGATAGAATTGAGTAAGGAATAATAAATAATTGTGAAATAATATAAAACCTATGCAGCCTACAATATATTGACAATTGGAAGAATCTAAAGTGGGGTCCTCATCTAGACTAGATTTGGTGTGGGGGATGCTGGTGTACAACGCCTGTACATCGCAGGTGACACAACGATAGCCTGGATCCCACTTAAACTCTTTAAATAAGTTAAGGATAGATGTGGTATCCTTGATGTAAGATGATAATGTACAAAGATTCTTCTGTACAGAGTAGTCCACATACTGGGAGTATTAGATGTTGGTGATTTAATCCCAGAAATGATCTGTGTTCTATGGTGATCCATTAATGCTTTATGGCTTTTGGGGAGATGGTATGATATGGAGAGTCTTGGATTAGACTCAAATAGAAAATCATATTCTGATTTAGTTAAGACACCATTGTCCAGATCCAGAAGTAGTTAAAATTCCTCTACATACTGTAGGAATTAGTGGGACCATGTTTTAAAGCAGCAGTCCAAAACTTTAATATGTGCATGAATACAATCCACACAATGATAAGTAATTAGCTAAATTGAAAATTAATCCGTTCTCCTGTGATCGATCGGCTCGGGGGTTCACTAAAACTAAAAGCCTGCCAGTGCAGCAGAAGAGGACCAAAGTTCTGTGGGGAAGATCATGTGACCAGGCAGTCATTAGATACAATTGGTGCACTGCTAGAGAGAGGGCAGGGCTCAAAAAGGGGTGTGCCAGAGGCTGTTTCATAAGTGGAAGGGGATTTGACATTGTAAATGGTTGCCATAGAAACAAAACATGCTTGTTACATTATAATACATTAAAAATGTAATTTAGAGTTGGTTTAACAAAAAAAACACTATTTTCTCATAGTACAGAACTGACTTATTAAGAAAAACACACATGTAGCATAGTGCTTGGTCTGCAGCTTTAGGAGGGAGCGAGAGACACACATCCCCCGCAGCCATGCATTAGGAGGGGGCAAGAGGTATGTGTCTGTTTATTAGGTCTACTAATTTTACATAGGAAGCTTCTTTGAACTCTTTACCCATTGTTTCATTACATTTTAAACTGTATGTTTTTTTTATGGTTCTTGTCCGATGCCCATATTGTACTGCAGAATATGCTGGCGCCATATAAATAAAAGATAATAAATACTAATAGGAGGGTAAGAGGGTAAGGGTAAGAAGTACGTCAGTCCCTGACGTCTGTGTATGAGGTGGGCGGTAGGAGAACTAATATTGGTGTTTTGGGCACATGAAAAATACCAACAAGTGTGCTCCTCCCTGTGCCAGCACCGTAATGCATGGCCGGCTGGTAACATTGCGGGACATGGTGCAGGGAACTGGTGCGGGGCCTCTTACCTTCTCCTTCACAATGTCTTCAGTGTCTCTCATCATGATGCCACAACGTCAAATGGCATTGCTTTGCTATGGTGGCGACATTTGACGTTGCAGCACCATGATGAGGGACTCTTCAGGAAGACATCGCAAAGCAAAAGGAAAGAAAGTTACAGAGGCCCTACACTCTCCTCCAGCAATCAGTTTAATTGTTGTGGGGTAGAACGCAGGACCTCTGTAACCGTGGGACTCAGTGCAGTGGCACCGACTCCACCACCATCAGGCCAGCACTAGGGGATGTGTCTAAAACTAGTTCTCTTTGATGCAGTACAGTATTTGTAAACTTTTCTGCATGGGGCTATGATAAATATAAAAAAAAAATTATGCTGTAAGGATAGTTGTTTTGTCCTTGCTGCAGGTGGAAAAGAACAGGAGAGACATCAAGGGAGGACGGATCTCCCTGACAAAGTGCAGAACTTTCAGGTGAGCAGGGGACCCTGAGAAGGTTCATATATTCTATGCTGACATTGGGTGGTGGTGTCATGAGCGGGTGTGGGGTCTGTGGAGGCATTGTGAGTGTTGCGGTTACACGGAGCCGAGTGGATGGATGAGGATTCTGTGAGTGCAACAGAGAGTGTGTAGGTGCAGGGGAGGGGGCGATCGGTGGGAACAATATGGATAGGACTGAAGGTGGAGGAGGGTGCAAGGATTGGTCTATATCTTCAGCAGGAGGTCTGTGTTGCCAATGAAGTGGGTTATGCGGGGGGAAGTCTGTGTCAGGAGTGGATAATGATAGAAGAGGAGGATTCCAATGCGCACAGTCTCATCCAGATTGGAAATATATAAAGAGAAGAAGAACACAATAGTGTAATACTGTATAGACCGATACAAGGAAAGATGGTATTACACTCACATTTAATGAGATCAAACGGGCATTTCGGTTAATGAGTTTAACCACGTTGATGTTGCTGACTCTCCGTTATCAGGACAACTCCGATGATGTGCACACTCTCCAACAGCAGGGATCCCGATGCCGTGCAGGCTCACCAATAGCAGAATATTCTCAATAGAATACATAGAGCACAAATAGTGTGAAACTGTATATATAAGTATTAAATGTATACTAAACAAAATATACACTCACATTTTGTGTTATAATCACTCGCTTTTGGTTGTTCAAGTAACCAACTTTGAAGGGTTTTCTGGAGTCACAGGATACTTCCAGTAGAAAAAGGGAAAGGACGCAGGAAAAAGGAAAATTAATCTTTATATGATATATCTTTTCTGAGAAAACCGTTGAGACTCACATTTTTCTCTTGCTAGGACTGCATTAGACCCCTTAGAGCTGTCTGGAGCTCTGTACCCCCTCCATGTGATATCCCCTGGTGTATGGCCATCACTGGGGTTTATTGAGAGTGGGGACTCAGCTGTTTCAGTGCATCTTTTTGGCTGTCTGTGTGCAGCTCTGCATCTGCTTTTATCATATAAAGATTAATTTTCCTTTTTCCTGCGTCCTTTCCCTTTTTCTACTGGAAGTATCCTGTGACTCCAGAAAACCCTTCAAAGTTGGTTACTTGAACAACCAAAAGCGAATGATTATAACACAAAATGTGAGTGTATATTTTGTTTAGTATACATTTAATACTTATATATTGTGACAGAAACCAGGGGATGCTAATAAATTCCATATATAGGGCTCCCAGGATACTGAACAGCTTCTATCCTGTTTAGGCTGGAAAGTGCAGCCTCAGAATGCATGCACTCCATCCCACATTTTGGCAAGTGCTGGAACTGAGGGGTGAGGGATCGAGACCAGAGTTTGTCTGCTGCCTGATTTCTGTCACCTGTCCTACTAGATAGAAATCAGGTATTTAAGGCTGATTTCCTGGTTCCTCTCCCCAAGAGACTGGAGGTAGTAAGGCTGCTGGAAGCAGAGAGGGGAAAAGCCTCTCCCCAAACAGGTTAAATCATTCTGTTCCTTTCTCAAATTGCAAAGTTCCTTATTTTTGTTTGTTGGAAGCGGATAAGCCGCCTCAACCCCAGTCAGGGTGAACCTCAGTTAAGTTATTGCTCAGGTGAGCAGGGTTTTGCTTTGCTTGTGTTTCTTTTGTATTCAGTGTGGCAGTCTCAGTGCCTGGGACTGAATAAACCAGGCAGTAGCCTGTTTAAAGGAACAGTACGTTACGCCTCGTCATTTAACCTACCCTAAAAGACCGTGTTCTAAAAGTCCCGGACAGACGGCGGAGCCCCGGTGTAAGCCGTTTGTCACATATGGTGGAGAATGCGGGCAGAACACTAAAAGGTCTGCGGGTAAAAGAACTTTAAAGAGAAAAAAAAAAGTTTTTTTTTTCCAAACAAGATGGAAGACGTGGTGAGTGCATTGGTACGCAATGTCGCTGCCCAGAAAGAGACGAATGCAGCCCTGAAAGAGATGAATGCAGCCCTGAAAGAGACGAATGCAGCCCTGCAAGAGGCGAATGCAACCCAGCAACAGACGAATGTAGCCCAGCAACAGCTGCTAATAGCCCAGCAAGAGACTAATGCAGCCCAGCAACAGACGAATGCAGCCCTTCAAAACGCAAATGCAACCCAGCAACAGCTGCTAATAGCCCAGCAAGAGACTAATGCAAACCAGCAACAGACGAATGCAGCCCTGATAAACGCGAATGCAACCCAGCAAGAGACAAACCGCTTGCTGAGAGAGGAGCAACAACAGTTCGCCCAGGGCTTACAGCAGGAACTCGAGGTCCTGAGAGAGGCTATCATTAAAAACCCACTGGCAGAGGCAGCCCCAGTCCCGAAAATGACCAGGGCAAGCCACTACCTTCAGAAGATGGGGCCCTCGGATGATGTTGAAACCAATCTTCTCACTTTTGAATGCACGGCACAGAGAGAGGGTTGGCCAGAAGCTGAGTGGGCCAGTCTAATCGCACCCTTCTTAAGCGGCGAACACCAGAAGGCTTACTTTGATCTAGAGCCAGCCGAAGCTAACGTCTATGCAAAGTTGAAGTTCGAGATCCTCGCCCGCCTCGGCGTAACCACGGCTGTTTGTGCCCAAAGGTTCCACGCATGGTCCTTCACGTTGGATAAAGCCACCCGATCCCAGATGTATGACCTCATCCACCTTGCTCGGAAGTGGCTGCAACCCGAGATCAACTCAGCAAGCCACATCGTGGAACGGTTGGTCATGGACCAGTTCTTGAGGAAACTTCCCTCTGCCCTACGCCGTTGGGTCAGTCAGAGTGACCCCCACAATGCAGACGAGCTGGTGGCCCTCGTAGAAAGGTACAATGCAGCAGATGAGCACCTGCAACCCCCAGTCATGGAGCATCCCCACTACCCAAGGTTCCAGGACTCTTCCAGAGACGGTAAAAAGGTACCAGGGATAAGGGGGGCTGAAGAGCGACGACCACCTTCACACAGCACCAGCAACAGTGGCTTGCATACTAAGGGCAACAGCCAACATGGAGAGCCGAAAAAGGGCTCTAAGTGGGACACAGACTTTGTACCTAAATGTGTCAATTGTTATGAGAGGGGCCACACCGCGAAAGTCTGCCCACTAAATACTGAACCAATGCAATGCAACAGCGTTGAACCTTATTCGTTGTGGTCTCAATGTATGGGCCCTAGCCCAGAGGACCCCTTGAATAACCATCTCTGGGCATTTGTAAAGGTAAATGGTAAGAAGGTTCGGGCACTACTTAACTCTGGGAGTATGGTTACACTAGTGTCCGAATACCTGTTGCCCATTGGGAAAAAACAGGTAAACAGTTCACAAAGTGTAGCAATGTGTTGTATACATGGGGATAATCACGAATATTCCACTGTTGATGTTCTTATTGAAACAGAGTTTGGTTCTTTAGATTTCAAAGTGGGTATAGTACCCAAACTGGCACATGATGTGTTAATAGGGACCGACTTTCCTCATTTTCTAAAAATGTGGTCCTCCTCTCAGAATAGCGCCCAGAGTTCAATAGCGGACCATAAAGAAGTAACAGAAGAAACAAATCCTTTCCCTTTTTCAGAAATGGAGGTTGACGAGGGCCCAAATAAAAAGGGGAAAGAGGAAGAGTGCCACCCATGGCCACCTTGGTAGGGAATACCCCAAATCAAGATGTTGAACAGGCGCTTACCACCCCAGAACAGGGTAAGACCTTCACTGACCTAGAGGTCATTCCTGGGAGTTTTAAGAAGGCCCAGTGGGAAGACCCCACATTAGCCGAAGCAAGGGAATATACGTGACCAGAATAGTACTCCTGGCCAACCAGATAGCTCACTTGCCTACCCCTACTTCGAGGTACAAAATGACCTAGTATATCGGGTTGATAGGAGGAAATCCATTATAACTAAATAATTGTTGGTACCACGGACATTCCGTAATGTAGTATTACACCTTGCACATGTTCACCCTTTGGGGGGCCCCTTTGAGGTGGAAAAGACAAAAGAAAGGGTTCTCCGAAGCTTCTATTGGCCTGGGGTTCTGGCAGAAATGACAAATTATTGCTCCTCATGCCCAGAATATCAGATCACCGCCCCGTTCAAAGCGTATCGTAGCCCATTGGTACCCCTTCCCATAATAGATGTAGCATTTGACCGGATTGCTATGGATCTAGTAGGACCCCTCATAAAGTCTGCTAGGGGACATCAGGATATATTGGTAATATTAGATTATGCCACCGATATCCAGAGGCAATTCCCCTACGTAGCACCTCTGCTAAAAACATAGCAAAAGAGTTAATAGTCCTGTTTACCCGGGTCGGAATTCCTAAAGAGATCTTAACTGACCAGGGAACACCATTTATGTCCCAAGTAACAACAGAGTTATGTAAACTCCTAAAAATCAATCATGCATCTCAGAACCTCAGTCTATCATCCACAAACAGATGGTTTAGTGGAACGGTTCAATAAAACCTTAAAGAGCATGTTACGCCGGGCGGTCGATAAGGATGGGAAAAACTGGGATTGTTTGTTACCATACCTGTTATTTGCCATTAGGGAGGTTCCCCAATCATCCACAGGCTTCTCCCCGTTTGAACTATTGTATGGCCGACACCCAAGGGGCTTACTGGATATAGCCAAAGAGACTTGGGAACACGAGGTTACCCCATACAGAAGTGTAATAGAACACGTTGCCCAGATGCAGGACCGCATAGCTGCAGTCCTACCTATAGTCAGGGAACACATGAAAAAAGCTCAAGAGGCACAGATGAATACGTATAATAAGGGTGCTAGGGTCAGAATTTTTTATCCAGGCGATAGGGTGCTAGTTCTGGTTCCCACCGTAGAGTGTAAATTCCTTGCTAAGTGGCATGGGCCATATGAGGTCTTGGAAAGAGTGGGAGAAGTAAATTACAAGGTGAGACAGCCAGGTAGGAGGAAACCTGAGCAAATTTACCATGTAAACCTACTTAAGCCCTTGAAATATAGAGAGGTCTTGTTAACCCTAGTACCCCCAGGTCCGTCAGAGAATTGAGAAACTGACCCAGAGGTTAGCATAGCTGAAACCCTCTCCGTTCATCAGAAACGAGAGGTCCAGAATCTAGTGAGAAGAAACAAAGAAGTCTTCTCTACAAAACCAGGTAGAACTAGGGTAATTGAACATGACCTAGTCCGAGTTAACCTTAAACCGTACCGAATCCCAGAGGCCAAAAGAGAGGCTATAAGTTTAGAGGTTAAAAAAATGCTAAAATTAGGTGTAATTGAGGAATCCCAAAGTGGGTGGAACAGCCCTATAGTTTTAGTCCCAAAACCAGACGGAACAACAAGGTTTTGCAATGACTACCGCAAACTAAACGCTGTGTCAAAATTTGATACTTATCCTATGCCCAGGGTTGATGAACTGGTAGAGAGACTGGGCAAAGCCCGATATCTCACGACCCTAGACCTAACAAAAGGGTACTGGCAAGTTCCCCTCACAGAAACGGCAAAAGAAAAGACAGCCTTCTCAACCCCAGACAGCCTCTTTCAGTATAGGGTGCTGCCTTTTGGCTTACATGGAGCTCCCGCCACATTCCAAAGAATGATGGATAAAATTTTAAAGCCACATGCTCGGTATGCTGCCGCCTACTTGGATGATGTGGTAATCCATAGGGAAGTTTGGCAATCCCACCTTCCAAAGGTCCAAGCTGTGCTTGACGCAGTTCGGTCTGCTGGACTAACTGCTAACCCCGCAAAATGCACTATTGGTCTGGAGGAGGCCAAGTATCTGGGGTATTCTATTGGCAGAGGTTTTCTCAAACCCCAAACACTCAAAGTAGAGGAGATACAAAATTGGCCAAGGCCAGTTACAAAAAAACAAGTAAGGACCTTTTTGGGATTAATTGGCTACTATAGAAGGTTTATTCCCAATTTTGCAACTAAGGCAACCCCACTAACCGACCTCACAAAAGCAAGAGGGCCGCTAATGGTAAAGTGGTCCCCCGAAACCGAACAGGCCTTTAGAAGCCTGAAAGAAGCTCTCTGTGCCCAACCAGTTGGTCACACCTGACTTCTCTAAAGAGTTTTTTGTCCAAACCGATGCATCTGAGGTAGGGCTGGGGGCTGTACTCTCCCAGGAGTCTCAAGGTGAGGAGAACCCCATCCTTTATTTAAGTAGGAAACTAAGTCCCCAGGAGAAAAATTACTCCATAGTCGAGAAAGAGTGTCTCGCAATAAAGTGGGCTGTAGAGACGCTCAAATACTATCTGTTGGGGAGAAAATTCCGGTTGGTCACAGATCATGCACCCCTCACGTGGATGTGTCAAAACAGAGAGAAGAATGCTAGAGTGACCAGGTGGTTCCTAAGCCTACAACGCTTTACATTTTCTGTGGAGCACAGGTCAGGGCACAAACATGGCAATGCTGATGGGTTGTCAAGGATGCACTCCCTAATATCCATGGTCGCTCATCCCTCGAGGTCTGAGCTGGGGGGGGAGGATATGTTACAGAAACCAGGGGATGGTAATAAATTCCATATATAGGGCTCCCAGGATACTGAACAGCTTCTATCCTGTTTAGGCTGGAAAGTGCAGCCTCAGAATGCAGGCACTCCATCCCACAGTGCTGGAACTGAGGGGTGAGGGATCCAGACCAGAGTTTGTCTGCTGCCTGATTTCTGTCACCAGTCCTACTAGATAGAAATCAGGTATTTAAGGATGATTTCCTGGTTCCTCTCCCCAAGAGACTGGAGGCAGGAAGGCTGCTGGAAGCAGAGTGGGGAAAAGCCTCTCCCCAAACAGGTTAAATCATTCTGTTCCTTTCTCAAATTGCAAATTTCCATATTTTTGTTTGTTGGAAGCGGATAAGCCGCCCCAACCCCAGTCAGGGTGAACCTCAGTTAAGTTATTGCTCAGGTGAGCAGGGTTTTGGTTTGCTTGTGTTTCTTTTGTATTCAGTGTGCAGTCTCAGTGCCTGGGACTGAATAAACCAGGCAGTAGCCTGTTTAAAGGAACAGCACGTTACGCCTCGTCATTTAACCTACCCTAAAAGACCGTGTTCTAACAGTCCTGGACAGACGGCAGAGCACCAGTGTAAGCTGTTTGTCACAATATACAGTATCACACTATTTGTGCTCTATCTATTCTATTGAGAATATTCTGCTATTGGTGAGCCTGCACGGCATCGGGATCCCTGCTGTTGGAGAGTGTGAACATCATCAGAGTTGTCCTGATAACGGAGAGTCTGCAACATCAGCGTGGTTAAACTCATTAACCGAAATGCCCGTTTGATCTCATTAAATGTGAGTGTAATACCATCTTTTCTTGTATCGGTCTATACAGTATTACACTATTGTGTTCTTCTTCTCTTTATATATTTCCAATCTGGATGAGACTGTGCGCATTGGAATCCTCCTCTTCTACTATTCAAGTGGTTTAGAACTAACCCACCTGCAACCCGGTGCGGCACCCATTGAGGGAAATTATATTTACTATTGGGACTATAAGTATCCTTTTTACTCACAGTATTTTGCGCTTGTTCTCCCCCTATCTATTCAGTGGATAATGATACACTGTGCTGCTCTCACCAAGAATCTTCCAATAGTTAATACCGTAAGAGACCGGATCCTGGGCATGATGAACAATGTGTTCTGACCCAATATTAGCAGCTCTTATGTACTCATAAAGGCGGTTGGGGTCTATGGGTGCGAGAGGAGCTCTGTTGGGCAGATATCATTATGTTTGTGCAGGGGCGAAACCCTGCAGTTGCTCCTCACGATTCTTCTTCCCCAGGTTCGGATTAGAATTATTGCTGGTCGCCAGCTATATGGGAATAACATGAAGCCAGTGGTGAAGGTGTTGCTGGGGAGCAAAGTGCATCAGACGCGTGTACGGCGAGGGAACAATCCCCACTTTAACGAGGCCAGCACTGAGCAACTGTCTGATGAGAGCTCTGGGTGACTGTAATAAGTCGTGTGTGTGACTATCAACAAAAGGTGTGTGTGTTTTAGGTTATTGGGGATGTAACATGACTAGATTTTTATTCTCTGCCTCAGATATTTTTCCAGGATTTCCATCAGAAGCCATCCCAGCTGTTTGAGGAGCCGGTTTACATCCAGGTAACAGCCTCACATCGTGCTGCTCCCCAAATATCATATCCCCCTCCCAAAGACTCATGGTGACACCCGCCCACACCCCCTGTTAAAATTCCCCCATCCTGATCCCTCTGGGTTTCTCCACTTAGAATGCAGAGTACATGTAGAGTGCAGCTCGTTTGTTCTTATATTTAGGTGTTGAACTCCCATGTTATGAAAGCTGATTCTATCATCGGAGTGTTTAAAGTGAGTGCCTCTCTCTTCTCTCCTCCCTCTCCTTCCTCTCCTCTCTCTCTTCTTTGCAACCATGAAGACTTGCAACACTTTGCATGTGGTAGTGTTGTTTAAAGAGGGATAACACGCTCTAATTCGTCCAGGTACTTTCTCTGACCCAACCACAACACTTTAATTCTTGTGATCCGGCTACAACACACCCTGTTTTATAAAGCCTTGGCTCATTCTTTAGAAGCTACCCTTTGTTTTCTCTGTCTGACTGTCACGGGAGACCAGGACTAACACACCAGGGATCAATTCGCCAGACAAACACAGAATTTATAAAATTAATTTATTGGAAAAAGAAATATCCACAACTATTTACAGCAAATCAACACACACATTTACAACTAGGGAACTGGGGTACCCTATAAATCTAGGTACAGGGCTCTCCGTAAAGAGATTTACCCTGTGATTTCTTCCCTGCAAAATCCTCTGCAGCGGCTCCCTGTTGCTCCCAGCTTCTTCCCAAGTTGCTTCTTCAAACAAAAACTGCTTCACAACTAAAACACTCTGACCTCACAGCTAACAAAGAGCTGATCTTATCTCATCTAGCTAGGTGTTAGCAATATGATCCAACCCCTGATTGTTGGGGGGGAAGGGCAACACAAGCACAGGCACATGCAAAGCATCACAGACCCCTTCGCAGAATTCCAGCTGAAAACAAAATTAGCCCCTGGTCTCTGAAGTGCTGGAACCTGGCTACAGAGTACATATACACATATAACATAATATAAATGTATTACTAACAGGTAGGGGTAATGGCAAGCTTGACCTTTATTTAAAGCAGACACATGTACCCCTACCGTCACTGACAATCCAAACGCACTCTCGCTCTTATTAATTCAGCCCTCGCACACTCTCTGTGAACTTGCCTAACACTCTCTTTCCGTCTTCTGTAGCTGGATATTGGAAGTGTCTACAATGCCCCAGGTAACTTGCCTTGAAGATTGTGGAAGGAGCTTTGAGTGAAGGAGAGACCTGAGTTAAGAGGGAGGGGGGCAACTTATTGAATAAGATGGACTTGGGTGAGCTAGGGTGAGGGAAACTTTATGAAGATGAAGGGATCTAAGTTAAAAGAGAGGAGAGTTTAATAAAGAAGGAGGGACCTATAGATAGTAGAAGGCACTTGTAGAAGGCTTTAATGTCCGCTTTTCATAAATTGAATGTCAGGCAGAAAGTACTGTAGCTGCTTAGAGGTTGGGCATTTACATAATTTTTAGAGCCAACTGAGTCTCTGTTCACTGCTGTCCTCTCTGCTGCAGGTCACGTGATCCTGCGCAAATGGCTGAGTTTGCACGAGCCGGACAATGTGAGCTCCGGTGTTAAAGGCTACTTAAAGATCAGCTTGTACGTCCTGGGAGCTGGTGACTCTGTCCCGGTGAGAGCCTTTGGCAGGCCAGAGTCTTCAGAGCAGAGTGCACATAACAGCCCAAGTGTGACTGCTTAGTTAGTAGGGTGTTTCCAGTGGGTGGTGATGCCATGTACCCTTACAGTTATACAGCATCCTCTCATGTAGCTGCATTGCGTTGCATCGTTAAAACCCTGCGGTAACTATAATGGACCTCTGTGGATAGGCGTTGTTACAGGGAACACTGCTTTTGCATATCATTAGCACTAAGATCTGTTATACTAACACTAAGGCCCATTACAGCTAAAAACAGCACTTAACAATATGTTAGTGAGCTTTGAAGATACCCGTTTGCACTTGTTGTATATCTGCCAAAGCTGCCATTCAGCCGTACTTGGATGTATGTATTGTATGTCTTTATTTATATAGCGCCATTAATGTACATAGTGCTTCACAGCAGCAATACACATGTCAATCATATAAATAACAAATAATACAAATAACAGATCATGGGAATAAGTGCTTCAGACATAAAAGTAACATTTAGGAAAAGCAGTCCCTGCTCTGAAGAGCTTACAATCTAATTGGTTGGTAGGAAGAACGTACAGAGACAGTAGGAGGGCATTCTGGTAAGGGCGTGAAAGGGGCCAGGGTTTATGTATGAGATGTATAGTATCAGCAACGGTGCTACTCATATGCTTCTTTACGCAAGTGGTTCTTAAGGTGGGTCTTAAAGGTGGATAGAGAGGGTGCTAGTCAGGTATTGAGGGGAAGGGCATTCCAGAGATGTGGGGCAGTCAGTGAGAAAGGTTTAAGGCGGACAGGGCTTTAGATTCAAAGGGGGTAGAGAGAAGACATCCTTAAGTGGAACACAAGACTCGGGATGGTGCATAGCGAGAAATTAGGGCTGAGATGTAAGAAGGGGCAGAAGAGTGTAAAGCTTTAAAAGTGAGAAGGATAATTGAGTGTGTGATGCGTGGTTTGAGAGGAAGCCAGGAGAGGGATTTCATCAGTGGAGACGTCGAGACTATTTAGGAAATGGGAGAGTGATTCTGGCAGCAGCGTTTAGGATAGATTGTAGGGGAGACAGGTGAGACGCAGGAAGGCCGGACAGCTGGAGGTTACAGTAATCGAGATGGGAGAGAATGAGGGCCTGTGTCAGAGTTTTAGCAGTCGAGCAACAGAGGAAAGAGTGTATATTTGTAATATTGCGGAGGAAAAAGGGACAGGTTTTAGATACCTTTTTAGTGAGAGAGGAGTCGAGTGTGAGCCCTAGGAAGCGTTATTGTGCTGCTGGGTGTATGACAGTACTTCAAACAGTAATGTGGAAGGAGGTAGTAGGGCCAGGTTTGGGATGAAATATGAGCTCTGTTTTTGATATGTTAAGTTTAAGTCGACGGAGGGCCATCCCGGATGATACAGCGGAGAGACATTCAGAAACTTTGGTCTGTGCAGCAGGTGTAAGGTCAGGGGTTGAAAAGTAAATGTGCGTCGTCAGCATAGAGGTGATATTTGAACCTAGAGATGTGATTAAGTCACCTAGAGAGAGATGATAATCTCCATTGAAATCTATGACTATTTTCAGACAAAAACGATCCGAAAGGTTGCTTTGGCAGATATAGAAATAACCCATTACTCATTAGCCTAAAATGTATATCTGCTAAGAAAGCTTCCCCGTTTCACGCAAATACTATACTGTAAAGTGGAATAATAAGCCACTGAGGCAGTGAATGTGATCAATGCACTGTATATTTGCGTTATGTAGCTCTTACCCTGGATATGCCTTGTTACACTGATGCACAGTGCATCATACTGTACATAAGGCTGCCCCATGCACCGCCATCCTTTCAGTGCAGAAGGATGTACAGGCATACCGCGCATTAACGTACGCAATGGGACCGGAGCATGTATGTAAAGCGAAAATGTACTTAAAGTGAAGCACTACCTTTTTCCCACTTATCGATGCATGTACTGTACTGCAATCATCATATATGTGCATAACTGATGTAAATAACGCATTTGTAACAGGCTCTATAGTCTCCCCGCTTGCACACAGCTTCAGTACAGGTAGGGAGCCGGTATTGCTGTTCAGTACGTGCTGACAGGCGCATGTGTTAAATGCCGTTTGCCTATTGGGCGATATGGCCTTACTCGCGAGTGTACTTAAAGTGAGTGTCCTTAAACCGGGGTATGCCTGTATTTACGATACGAAGTGGTACTAAGCCTTAAATACATTGTTTGTCAAACTGTTCCATAGATGGCAAGAATCCAGGGGATCCCAATTTAAAAATGTAGTGATGGCGGACTTTTTACTTTTCCTGATCCAATAATTGTATTTTATCTTATTTTCTTAATGTAATTATTCAATTACATGTTCAATTCTCATGTTAAAACATTGTATGGTATATTGGAATCTGATATTTGATGTAAAGAAAAATATAAGTCCTACCATTGCAATATTATTTTTATGAACATAAAATAAGTAGTCTGCGGCTACGTGAAGTCATTATACATTTTTAAGATGGAAAGTCCAAGTATATTTTGAAACAGGTACTACAGTTATTAAACAGCTGCCTTAAGGAATCATCTGTGGAAGACATATTACAGCACTCCTCCCTTTAGAAGTGTGCTGCTGGTAAAAGGATTGGCCATACCTATATGGAAAACAAAAGAACAGATCTTTTGCTCCTCCCAATTTGGGCTAAAATATACTAGTATGTGCAAGGAAGATACTAAGACGCTCTCTCTGATGGATTAGAAATAATGGGGTACAATACTACCTTTTAGGAGGACCCTTGCATGCACCCAAATATTGGAGCAATGTGACGGAGTCCAATTTGTGCTGCTCAAACCAAAAGGCTCTTTCCAGGATCACCAAGTAGGAAAAGAGAGAATAGATAAGGGGAACGCAACATGGGATATATAATCAATAATGAATCGGCAAGATATGTATCAGGAAACAATAACAAATAGTGAGCTAAACACACAGATGCTAAGAAAGCAACAGTGATGGGATACAGATGGTGGTGATAGTATAGATAATAGTTATAATGGTACAACTTACACGTCCATGTGTAAGCAGGGAGCTCCTAGATTGTATCTTTACAGTGTTCCTCTAATGTCCTCCAATGAGTCTGCAGCTGATTGCTTCGGTATATGGAGGTTGTAAGTTCTCCCAGTCATGGGGGAAGTCCCACAGAACCAGGCAATGTGCATAGAGAATACGTTTTTAGAAAAAGCAGATATATTTAATGCACAAAGTATTGAAGAACTCACATAAAACTTTATCCTCGGCAGCAACAGTAGAATCCAGGATCACTGCGGCGCAGATGGGTCCCCGCTACCGTGTCCGGTATTCAATGCTGGAACGCAGCTCAACCTGAGAGCTATGGTGGTCGTCAGGTATCAAAAGTCCACGCAGATGAGAGCAACGCGTTTTGCCCGAATCCTCTGCTTCCTCAGGCTCAATGAATCCGCATGGGAGATTTAAATGCCTCTCTGTTGATTGCTGACAGCTACATTGCTGTGACGAATCAGCTAATGCTGTTTAGCTGCTGTCCATAGCGTTTCCGCTCTGTCAGTGATTTATCCGGTTTCAAAATATGATAAATAACACAGATGTCAAAAGAACAATAGTAGACCATATTAAACTTGTAATAGTAACCCTGCTTGGTTCTAATAATAACAAATCTTTAAAACAGTACCTTGTTCATAAACTTAAAAATTATCCTTAATTCAGTGATCCTGAATTCTACTGTCGCCGCCTAGGATAAACTTTTATGTGAGTTCTTCAATACTTTGTGCATTAAATGTATCTGCTTTTTATAAAAATTTATTCTCTGTGCACATTGCCTGGTTCTGTGGGACTTCCCCCGTGACTGGGAGAACTTTCAACCTCCATATACCGAAGCAATCAGCTGCAGACTCATTCGAGGACTCAGCTGTTAGAGGAACACTGTGAAGATACCATCTAGGAGTTCCATGCTTACACATGGCCGTGTAAGTAGTACCATTATAACTATTATCTATACTATCACCACCATCTGTATCCCATCACTGTTGCTTTCTTAGCATCTGTGTGTTTATCTCACTATCTGTAATTTTTCCTGATACATATCTAGCCGATTAATTATTGGTTACATATTCCATTTCACGCTCCTCTTATCTCTTCTCTCTTTTAAAATATACTAGTGACATGTTTACATTTAGAACTTAAGTCTGTGTAACAAAGGAGTCATTTGGTTACATATTTTGATCAAAACATGCAACCAAATGACTCCTTTGTTACATAGACTTGGGTTCTAAATGTAAACATGTCGCTAGTATATTTTAGCCCAAATGGGTAGATGCGCAGGATCTGTTCTTTTGTTTTTCATTAAGGAATCATTTGAATGGGACATGGGATACCCAAAGGCTGAGCACTGTAATTTAGTGTGTAGTAAATCTGGCCTTCTACACTTCTCCCCAGACTTTGTCCCCTCTCAACTTTACTAAATCCCTTGTTCTCTCTGGGATATGCTCCTTTTCTCTGGGGTACATCAGTGTCTGCAGTGATGGGACCAGGGTATTTCTGACTTTCTTCATCCTGGCTCAGGTAGACGAGGAGTGCGGTCCTGATGATGACGATGATGTGGAATCCAATCTCCTCACACCTTCTTCATTCCAAACTCACACAGCCAGTGTCTGCGTGAAAGTGTTCACAGGGGAGGACATCCCACAGTGTGAGTGACTGCTGGGGTCTGTACCAGTGGCTTGAAATGTCGGTCCCACCTACTGTAGGACCCAGGTGATCTAATGGCAGTGACATTTTAATGGGTTTAAATTCTAGATTTGAAACTCCATGCAATAGGGACCTCCTTTCTCTTGTCTCAGTTTGTCTTGACATATATGTACTCTTTTGTTATACAATGTTAATGTCGGTCCACCCTCCCATATTGTACTGCGCTGAGGAAAATGTTGGCACCATACAAATAAAAGATATTAATAATAATAATAATTATTATTATTATTAGGTACCTGACTCCCTTTATAAGCAAATCAGACTACCTTCTGAAAGTTGTTTTACATTGTTTTTATAAACCAGTGTAAAAAGAGACTTCGTCGCAATGAAAGTACACCGGGGTACCTGAGAGAGAGAGAGGTTCTATAGGCGGCGCACCACGTTTTGTGTAGATTATTATAATTCAAATAATCTTTAATTCAAAAATATTATGCAATAAATGGCATCCAAATACACACACATGACAAACAGTGGTGTAGGATCAAAAAATAAATAAGAATAAATATAAAGCGTCCAGAGCTAGGTATTGGAACATATAGCCCTGTCTGGACATATACACACAACAGCAAGGTTGATGAAATCAGGAAAAAATATAGCACGTTGGTGCTAAATAAACTCCAAATGCTACATTATGGTGTGATCATGTCATCCCAAAATAGTGAATACAGGGATGAGACTTAGGGCCTCATGCAGAGAGCAGCGCAAAAAGTGAAAGCGGCATTAATTGGCGGATTCTGCCTTCAGAAAGGCAGAAACCGGCAAGTTTAAAAAAAAGCGCCATTTTTTTTTTCCCCCTTCAAATTCGCCGCGCGCCTGGAGAGTTTAAATTCTCTCCAGTTTTTTTCTCTGCCGTATGCAGAGAGCCGCGATCGCCATCTAGTGGCTGTTCGCGGCAAAAAAATGGCGCGATTTTCAACATTTTCCCTCTCCACCAAGCAGCTGGCGCTCCGCGGCCGGTGGAGAGGGGGAAAAAAAAAAACGCGATTTTTTCCCCAGTAGTTTCAACAGCGCTAATAGCGCTCATAGCGCTGGTTGAAACTCTCCATATGCAGAAAGGCAGTTTTCTGCCCTTTCTGCATATGGACATAAAAACTCTCCAAAAAAGGTAAAATTTTTCCCCCTCTCCAATTCTGCATAGCGCTGCTCTCTGCATGAGGCCCTAATTCGGAACCACAAAGTAGCTTGATAAAGGTAAGTAATATCCTGCTATAAACATCACCAGTATGTATGGACTCAGTACTGCTGTCTCGCGTGATGCTGTTCAGTCAGTATAAATACCTACAGCAGTAACTTGAGGAGGGTGGATGCCTTTAAAAGTTGAAATTTTTTCCTATACTCCTTAGAATGGATGTGGGTCCATCATTCATAAGTACTTGTATGTATACTCTTATCTTCCTGAATTTAGGGTATTCAGTGATGATTTAACGAGTGTAGATGGAGTAGTGGTGGCCTGATTGATTCCTGTCATAACCTAGCCCTGGTTTGAGGTGATAATGCTGCAAAAAATAGCCATAGTAACATGTTTAAGGTACATCAAGAGATCAATACATAATAGTATCATAAACACGTCTTATCACGTTCCGTTTCGAGGTATATTGCAGAAGCTCATGTATAAAAAACGGGTGGCTGTGAAATAGCTATAATGGGAGCATGTAGCTCCTACTTGCGGTTTGTATCGAGCACGGTTCGTCACTGCATGCATTGTAGAGAGATTCTGATGATGGCCGATTCACCAGTTAGGTTGTAATAGGTTGTATGTGCACAGTTAAAGTTATATAGCAGCACAGGTTCCCCCATTTTTGTCCAATTGTGGAGCAAGTTATGCCGGTTGATACTTTTGAACAGAGAGAAGCTCCCGACTACATAATACTGTGATCACGCTGTGCAGCCAAAGACTGGGTCCCCATAAATGATGGACCCACATTAATTCTAAGGAGGATAGGATGCATTTTCAACTTTTAAAGGCATCCACCTTCCTTGAGTTACTGCTGTAGGTATTTATACTGACTGAACAGCATCACGTGATACAGCAGTACTGAGTCCATACATACAGTACTAGTGATGTTTATATAGGGATATTACTTACCTTTTATCAAGCTACTTTGTGGTTCCGAGTTAGTCTCATCCCTATATTCACTATTTTGGGATTACATGATCACACCATAACGTAACATTTGGAGTTTATTTAGCACCTATGTGCTATATTTGTTTCTGATTTCATCAACTTTGCTGTTGTATGTATATGTCCAGACAGGGCTATATGTTCCAATACCTAGCTCTGGACTCATTATATTGATTTTTTGATCCTACACCACAGTTTGTCATGTTTGTGTATTTGAATGCCATTTATTTTATAATATTTTTGCGTTAAAGATTATTTCAATTATACTAATGTACACATACTGTGGTGTGCCGCATAGGGAACCTCTCTCTCTCAGGTACCCCAGTGTAATTTCATTGCGTTCAGCATTTCCGAGGCAGCACACTGTATCACCATACAATTTAGGTTTGAGCAAGGCCCTTCTAACATTATAAATAGAGACTTCTGATTTTGTTTTTTAGTTTCCTTATCTTCTGCCTTCTGTCAGTCTTCCTTCATTTTAATTACCCTCCTATTTCTCTTAATGCAATATCGTGAGAAAAAGGTTAGCTCAGTCTGCTATGCAGTAACCTCTCATTCATTTAAACTGAAGTAAAAGCTTTGTTAAATGTTGTCACGTACGGCACACCTATGAGCAGACGATCTGAATAAGGGACAAGGGTTAATGTACAGCTATCTAGCTGACCCATTTTTCACCTTCCGCAAAGGTCCCTCAAATGAACAATATTTCCCCTCAATCCATCCCAATATGACACCTGTCATGGACAGCACACTTGTGAGCATGTGACAGATATTCAACCAGGGTTAATACACACGGCTAAACTAGCCAACTCACTTTTCTCCTGCGCAAGGTACTTCAAATGAGATAATATTTACCTTTGCTCAGTTGCAATCTAATTTATCTGCTGCTGCCACCACCACCACCAAAAGATAAATTCAGACAAAATATGTATCTGCGAGGGTCTAATAGGCCCTGTTTATTAAAATTGCAGACCAAGCAATATCCTACATGTGTTTTTTTTTTTTTTTAATCAGTTCTGTATTATGAGGCGGTGCTTGTGTGGGAATATACTATACATAACTGATATCCTGAGATCAGTCACAACTGGTACTATGAGACAACATTGCTCTTTGACACATCTTATGTTGGTTGGTAATATTTGCGTTACACTGACAGTCTAGAGATTGATATCCTAGTATACTGACCTCAGGACAGCAGCTGGCTGCAAGTGCCAATATTATACGTTTTTCCCTTCTATATGTATACCATCTATTCTATCCTAATGTAATAGACTTTACCTGGCATAGTTGTTTAATATACCCTGGGTTACATACTCATAGAGGATATCATAGAGCTATTTCAGCTCTGGTTTGGATACATTAAAAACCTAGCCCGTTTTTGCATGCATTTTTAGCTGGTATCAGTTTGAGTGATCTGCATTCAGAGTGCATTAGCACTCCCACTCCTAAGACATAGTGGGTATATTATGACCAAGGGACTGCAGGAGGAAAGAGAGTTTTGGGCTGCTATCTCCATTATAGCCATCCGATAGCCCTTACTCTTTTCTCCATACCTCCTCCGTGGGAATTTTAAACTTTAGTGTGTAATAATTTGTGTAATAAAACTTTTTTGTTTTCGTTCGCTTTTACTTACTCTTGTTTGGATCTGGCTGTTGGATTGTAGGTGAGCAAATTCAACCTTTTGTTTGTGACCTATGGTATTGAGTGCAAATAGTGGGGTACTTTCAGTCCCTTTCTCTTGGGGTTTCTCTGTGTATTCTATGTATTTACCTCTCATGCACCTGCCACCCATTTTAATAGGACATCTCTATACATAGGTGAGCAGTTATATTTACCCTTTCTATATATCATGATATTATCACGGCAAATGTGTCTTACCCGGTGTAAGAGATGTGTGCAGAGGTACATTTTGTCTAAATTTAGCATAGGTTGGACTTGATGGATGTACATCTTTTTTCAACCTCATCTACTATGTAACTACATATAATGGAGACCGATTTGGGTGAAATTATATCTTGGCTTTATTGAGCCTGTTTCTTTATCCAGGCAAAACATACAAAAACAACAAAATAACACACCCCTATTACAGGTGAACCCCGTTATAGCGCGACCCGTTATAACGCGAAATCGGTTATAACGCGGTTTTGACGTGGCTCCCGTTTAAAAAAAAAAAATAATAATAAAATTTAATTAAAACATTTTTTTTTACATTTTTTTTACATTTTTTTTGCACATTGCACACTCTAACTGCACACACTTCCAGCACTCACTGCACACACTCTCACTGCACACTGCACACACTCTCACTGCACACTGCTCACAGCACACTGCACACACTCCCAGCACACACTCTCACTGCACACACTCTCACTGCACACTGCTCACAGCACACTGCACACACTTCCAGCACTCACTGCACACACTCCCAGCACTCACTGCACACACTCTCACTGCACACACTCTCACGGCACACACTCTCACTGCACACTGCACACACTCTCACTGCACACACCACACACCACACTGCACACACTCCCAGCACACACTGCACACTGCACACACTCTCACTGCGCACACTCTCACTGCACACACTCTCACTGCACACACTCTCACTGCACACACTCTCACTGCACACACACTCACTGCACACACTCCCAGCACACTGCTCAAAGCACACACTCCCAGCACACTGCTCAAAGCACACACTCTCACTGCACACTCTCACAGCACACAGCACTCACAGCACTCAGCTCTCACAGCACACAGCACACAGCTCTCACAGCACACAGCACTCACAGCACACTCTCACAGCACTCACAGCACACTACACCACACCTCCCACTCCCCCTCCCTACCTTTGGTGTCGGCTGCTGAGATCGGAGCGGAGCTGGCATCAGGAGGAGGGGGGGTGTCGGGAGGAGGGGGGGTGAGTGAGGAGCAGGCTGGGACTCGGAGGGCCGCGTGGGCTATGCCGCGGAGGGCCGGTAGGTGTGGGGGCATGCGGGGGGGGAGGAAATGGATGCCGGTGGTGGGAGGTAAGGAGCAGGTTGCGGCTGGACTCGCCGTTGCTAGGGGACGTGTAGGGCTTCCGGCCACCTCTTCCTTCCTTCCCTCCTCACTCCCTCCCGATCAGGCGCGCGGCGGCCATTTTTAAAAAAAAATAGCACGACCCCGGTTCTAGCGCGGTCGGATCGGGTGGCCCACGATGACCGCGCTATAACGGGGTTTAGCTGTACTTTGTAAGGGCTAATTTACTTCCACAGACCATATCTGGGACTGGAGGGATATTCCCATTACCAGCCTAGCACCCTAAAGTCTCAGGAAGAACCTTAAGCAGGTAGCCCTCCATGTCAGTCTCTGGCAGGTTCCTGGGTCCTCTGTGTTCAGGCAACATAGGTTTCTGGGTGTCTTGATCTCAGCACAGCCTTTGTGTTCAAGACAGTGTCTGTGTGTAGGCTTCTCAGCTCCCCTTCTGTCAGCCCAAATGTGAGCTAAGCAATATCTCTCCTGTTTCTTTCTCAGCCCTAATCAGCCAGGTGGAGTCTGGTTTATTGCCTGTGTGCAATTAACCAGCTGGCTGCTGGATTTAGCGGCAGTTTCTCTTAAACAGTGATAAGTTCCTGTTGCACCCCGTTTCTCACCATAGGTATTAGACATTTGATTGTGTTTCTTGTTGTATATGAAAACTTCAAACTTTCCCAAAAATATTTTAAATATTTTTTTTTTACAAAGGCATCAGCCATCAAGATTACCCACTATAACTGTGACTGCCATTATTTCACTGTGGCGCGACCTCATCTTGTGGATAAACAGACTTCTCTGGGGACATTCACAGTTTGGGGTCTATTAACCAATGTCTCCGAGATGCAAAACTACTGCAAAAAGAAGCACTTTATTTGTCAAAGAAAAGGAACTTCAAGTATAGTTTGTTTCATACAGTAGTTACATAGTAGATGGGGCTGGAAAATACATAATGTTCAACGTACTGTATGTTAAATGTAGCCGTCTAAGATAGTCATCTTATATTTGTATTTATATTGAGTAAAAGGAAGGCAAACAAAAAATCCAGTGAAAAAATACCAAATTATGTCTAAGTGGAAAAATAAATCCTGACTCCAGTAAACGCAATCAGATTTCTTCATAGATAAACATCCTTCCTATGTTAAACTTATTTGGTATATACCTTCTCTGTTATAAAAAGATGTCTAACCATTTCTTAAATATATCTATTGAATTTTCCATCACAGTCTCCACCAGTAGTAAATGTGTTTGTCTTGGATAAATCTGGTGCAATTCCTTTGCCCTGGTTTTGCAAACAGGAGACTTTAGTAAATTAGCACCTTTACAGTATGTTTTCATTAGTCTCATTCCCTCCATATCTCCCTTACCGTCCTTTTTTCCCAAATGTCTCCATCTCCTCTTCTTTTACTTCATGGAGTATCATTGACAACAAAGTGAGACAACAGCCCCCACCAATTTACAATTTACAGTAACTGCCCTGCTAAAAGTTTGCAATGAAATCCAGTGTGAAATGGAACTGGGACAACTCACTTGTGCAATATTCCTAGATTTTGCAAAAGCTTTTGATACTGTTGATCATGTTATCTTGCTTGACAAACTCCAGTGCTCTGGAATAGGGAAGCATGCTTTAAACTGGTTTCATTCCTACCTATCAGGTAAATCCCAACATGTGTCTATCTCAGGCTCTAACTCCAACCCCTTGGATATGACCTGTGGTGTCCCGCAAGGCTCTGTTCTGGGGCCACTACTCTTCTCTGTGTTCTTCAATGATCTTCCTACAGCTTGAAAGGGAGCTTCAATACACATGTATGCAGATGACACAATGTTATATGCACACAGCCCTAGCCTCTTCGACCTTAAACACATACTTCAATCTGACTTTTTGAGATTTGAAAATTGGATTTCCCAAAACAAACTTTTTAAACACTAATTGGACTGTAACAATGGTATTTGGGACCATGGCTACATTTTTAAAGCTTCCAATGACGGAGCTCCAGATCAGAACCAACGTTAATACCACCCTAACTCCTGTTACTAGTTTTAAATACTTGGGCATATGGTTTGACTCCCATTTTTAAAATTTAAGATGCACCTTGATAGCTTGACATCCAAAACCTATGCCAAACTAGGTGTTCTTTACAGGAACAATTCCTCCCTAAGTCTGCTGGTCAGAAAGCGTATCGCACAGCAGATGCTAATACAAATGATTTACTATGGGGACATAATATACGGCTCGGCACCCCAAACCCACTTTAGCAAACTTGATACCCTCTACAATTCAATATGCCGTTTTGTTCTCCAATGCAACTACAGCACACATCACTGCGAAATGCTCAAATTACTAGATTGGTCATCACTTGAGTCTAGGCGCTAAATTCATCTTTCCTTTTTTGCCTTCAAATACTTTCTGGGCAAGCTACCCTCCTATCTAAACAAGCTCCTCACCCCTACCACATGCAGCACTTATCATCTGAGATCAGACTCCAAAAGACTGTTCATGGTCCCAAGGTTCAGCAAAGTATCCGGCCGCTCCTCCTTCTCTTACCGTGCACCCCAAAACTGGAACAATCTACTGGAGACTCTCACAGCCACCACCAGTCTTAGTTCTTTCAAAACTAAAGCTGTCTCACATTTTAATCTCGTCTTTAACTGTTACATACGCCTATTATATATATTATCGCTAACTGTGCATGCAATGTTTCTATATAATGTATACCCTGTTCACTTATGTAACTATGTATTTATAACCATATTTGTCACCTTAACTCTATGCCCAGGACATACTTGAAAACAAGTATGTAACTTGTAACAAGTAACAAGTATGTACATTGTAACTCTCAATGTACTTCCTGGTAAAACATTTTATTAATAAATAAATACATTTGATATGTGCACTCGATTGGCTGTTACCTAATTTCCATAATTAAAACTAACTTTTAATAATAATGCGTAAAATAAATCAACTAATAATAAACAGAACACAAGTGATTAAATATATCAAAACAGCAGTGCATGTGTGTGCGTTTAAGTGCTTGAAATAGGGCATGTTAGATGCAATGTTGCATTGTGTGTAGCTATATTCTCAATGATTCACATCCAGGCATAAACTATTTGCCTTTGTGTCACAGTGTTTTGCTATGATAGTAATCAAAATGTCAAAGATAGATGTGGGTAGCTTTATTGTTCAGATTATTGTATATGGCTAAGGAAAATCAGTATCTAGAGCAGTGGTTTCCAATTTTTTTTTGTTAAGGAACCCTATAATTAGATGGTTAAATTCTGCGGTACTCCAACCCTCTCTAATAGCGCGTCTGAGATCAGATGCATTTTAAGGAGCCCCAACCCTTTCTAATAGCACCTCTGGTATCAGATGCATTGTAAGGAACCCCAACCCCCTCTAAAAGCTCGTCTGATATCAGATGCATTTTAAGGAACCTCAACCCTTTCTAATAGCGCATCTGATATCAGATACATTGTAAGGAACCCCCAACCCTCTCTAATTGCGTGTCTGAGATCAGATGCATTGTAAATTCTTCTGTATTAGGTACAATTTTCAAATGACCAGAAAATAGCACAGAACCCTCTAGGAATGCCCGGGGAACCCAATGCTTCCTAGGAACCCTGGTTGAAAAATTCTGATCTAGAGCGCACACACCGCCTAAGGCTGCGGTCCCAGTACAGCCTGTGCGCACGGCGCGGCGTGCACTGTGCGTGTAAGTACCGCCCCTCAATGGGGCTAAGCCCACTACGCGCCGTCACGCAGAAGGTGCAGCCGTGCCGTGCTGCAGGGTTTTTCCCAACTCAATAAAATTGAGTTTGCTCCTAGCGACGGAGGCGTGGCCACGCCCCCACCGGCGCTTCACCCAATGAGGGCGAACCAGCCGCGTGACGTAATGGCCACGCCCCCACAAATCCCTGCCCACGCCCCCTCCCGTCGCAAGATTCTCCTCACAGACCGCAGATCGCGGTTAGCGCTGTGACACGCGCCGCCCCCCCCCCCAGCCGGGCGCGCGTGTCACCGACATTACTGGGACCGCAGCCTGAGGCAGGTGTTCTCCTGTCCGCTTTAAACACAGATGTTTAATCTCTGGTGCTAAGTAACCCTCGTACAATTACGCCATCTGAAATGCTACTTTTTGATATATCAAGGAGAATTGATACTGTTACTGATTAGCTATTCTTGGAAGAAGGGAATTACAATCAATCAGTTTCTGCTTCTTCAATAAACTCGTTTCCCCGTTTTTTTATTTTTTTAATCTTTTCTCTTAATATTTTTTTTCTGTTTGTTTGCCGCCCAGTGCACTGTTTAATTTCCCTTTCTTCATCTTACTTTGCCAATTTCGTTAATGTATTATTTCATCTTCTAGCCTTGATACTTTACAGCACAACCGCCTAAAACATACGCTGGCTAATAAAAAGTATCCGACAGTAAAGGAGCACTTCCCTGCACTAAACTCGTGCGACCAGCTGATTTAGTTTATGCATTATTATTATTATTATTAATAATAAAAGTTAGGTTTTAATTAGGTACCTGCCACTCGATTGCACATATCAAATTTGTGGGTGCTGTTCTCTCCTTTTGTTGTTTTTATCCACTTAGTGTGCACCTCCTGTCCTAAATGCGCTGAGGATTGTAGTGACTCGGTTAATGGAATTAGGAAGCAAACCCTTGAGCAATTCACTTTGTCTCTAGTGTAGTTGATGGAGTATCATTGCTCTCACTCACTGTGTCCTTCCCTTTATTTCTTTTTTCTCTTGTCGATCTCTCTTGCCCCTCTCTTGATTCTGCACCCTCTACTCCCATCTCTCCCTAGTGAACTATTCCATGATGAATAACGTCCGCAAGCTCTTATCTAAAGAGATCACTGTGGATCCATATGTAAAAGTCAGCTTCGCTGGGAAAACCGTAAGAGCAAAAATATTTCTATTCAAAGCAGGGAAAGGCAGATACAGGAACCCAGTAACAGAGTGAGGCAATTACAGTGACAGTGAGTCCAGCATAGACTGACATTGGCAAAGTGACAGTGAGATACAAGAACAGTGATAGGACAATTAAATCACAGTGACACATTGACATACAGGTATATATGCCGAGACAACTTGATTGTTGTGATGTATTGACGTAATGACAGATAAGCAGGGATAGAGATAGAGCAATTAAGTGGTAATGAAAGAATGATGTGGGGGTAGTGACTGTAACAATGACACAATTAGTAAGGGATATGGGGACATACAGAGTTGGATGGACTGTGACACATTCATAAAGAGACACAATCATGAAGAGATGCAGTGATGTTGTAGTCCTTTTGAGATTGAGGGGTAATGTGTTAAAGTCTTAAGGCTGCCAAACTAGTTATTTTGATCATTTTGGTGCTATTTCTTTGTTTTATTGCATCCTTATTGTTCTAGTTTTGCAGCTGAGTGGCTCTGATAGATATATCCCCCTTCACATTTTTGCATTGCCAGCTGAAGACTAAAGTGAGCAAGATTAACGCAAATCCAGAATGGAACCAGATGATGTCCTTCCCTGTACAGGTGATGTCCAAGCTCTCGTCTCTACTTTACTAGCCTCTGACACTTGGAATCAACGTGTATGCCCTTAACACTGATCCTGTGTGTTGCAGCTTCCCCCCTTGTGTGATCAACTGAAGCTGACTGTGTATGACTGGTAAGCAGTGAGAAGGGGTCACACGGCCATTAAGATGGTGATTAACCAGAACGGTTTCCATCTGTCAGTGGTACTCTCTTTTTCTCTCTCAGGGATATGGCAGGCAGTGATGAAGCCCTCGGCAGTGCATTTCTCAGCATCTCCCAGGTGTCTTCCATAGGGTCTGAGGTGGAAGGTATGCAACATTGATTCTGTTCTTAACCTTCTCTCTCATTCTTTCTGTCTCCCGCTTTATTTCCCTTTCATGTTTAACCTCTATTTTTCTTTCTTACCATATCTTATTTTTCTCCATCTCCTTTATCTTTCCTTCTCTCTGTCATTCTCTTATTTGCTTCCTCTCTCCCGTCTCACTTGCTCTCTTTTTCCCCCTTTGTCTTTCATCTTCGGTTTCTTCCTCTTTTTAGCTCCCATCTTCTTTTCTCCCTTTCCCATCTCCTTCTATCATTCATATTTACTCTCTCTCCGTTCTTTTTCTTCCTTCTTCGCCTTCTTCTCTTTCCCCCTCTTATTCTAATGTTGTATTCCTCTCCCTCTATCTTTTACCTGTGCCTCTTTCCTCTTTTGACCTTCACACTGGCAGGAGATTACATGGGCTTTCCCCCAAGTTTTGGCCCCAGCTTCCTGACGCTTTACGGGAGCCCTCGAGAATTCTCTGGGATTCACGACCCCCTCCAAAGTCTCAATGAGGGCATGGTAAGAGCCATCCTACGACATATAGCGCCCCCCTTCCTCCCCATATGATCCAACCAGACCATTAAACATGGATTGGATGTGACCAACCCCTGCAAACCCTGCCTCAAAAACATCGGTATGTGATGGTTCAAGGGGATGCCACCATGTCCCCTTTCCCCCTATAAACTCTCCTGTGTTATCTTAACTGAACCTCAGCCAGGGCTTGGGTAACAACCGGTGCCATGTGTATTTGCACCACCATATGAATTGTCTTTCCTCATGTTGGCCACACAGGGACACAGAGGCTAAACGTGGAGTACTGTGGCACTGACATGGTGCACTTTATCCCTTGTGTTGGTCATATAGTGTCACAGAGGGGAACCATGATGTATTGTGGCACTTTCATATGGTGTGCTTTTTTTATTTTATTGGTTATGTGCTGGTTTAGGGGGAAGGCGTAGCGTACCGTGGGAGGCTGTTGCTGGAAGTGCAGACTTGCAGTGAGGAGAAACCGATGCTAAGGGTGGAGGAGATTCCCAAGAGAGTCAAAAGAACGACGGAGGTACATTCCCCTCTTGTCTCTTCTAAGATTCTTTAACACTAATGCTCACATGTATTCTGTTTCTATCACCTGAGTCTCCTACACTCCTGTGTCTCTTTCACACTGTTTCTGTCTGCCTGTCTGTCTCTCAAGCACTTTTTCTATCCTATGCATTCACTAGCTGGATTTCCATTACGCTCTGTCTCTTTTGCTCCCTCACTAATTGTCTCTCGTGAGCAGTGGTTAAAGGCTCGCCGGAAGTTTGCCCTTGCAGCTGTCTTTTACTCAGCCACTATGCTGCCGGAGGTCAAGACTCAAGTCCAGTTTGAGGTCAGCATGGGGAACTACGGCAACAAGTTTGACATGACCTGTAAACCTGTGTTCTCTACCACGCAGTACAGCCAAGCTGTTTTCGATGGTGAGTGAAAGGATGGCGGGCACTGATGCACTCCTGTAATAGATAGACAAAAAAGCGCAAACTTATTTGTGATAAAAGTAAGTGTCAGTCTAGACAATAATGACTGATAAATTCTAATCGGATGCTGCCAAAACACCTGCGGTCTCCCAACCGCAACTACACAGCACTCAACAATAGTTGTCAACAGTGCAAACTGATAAGTGAATTCAAGCAATGGAGTGAATATCATGAATAACCCAGTGAATAAATATGGATTAAAAAAACACTTATCACATGGCAATTGTAGCTCCGTGTAACAGGATCCTTAGAAGTTGATACTCCATGAAGAACCTCATGTGGGGAAAAACACAAATGCAAGAGGTATGGTGCATTAACGCAGGGGTACGCAAACTGGGTGGTGTACCTCCTGGGGGGGTGGGAGATTTTGCTGGTGGGGTGCGGCCCGTTGCAGAGCCCCACGCTCTTCCCCATGGTATTTAAATTAAATGTCGGGGGATCGCATGAGGCCCCTGCAACTCTTTACTTATCCAGGTTCAGCCGCTCTGTGACGCGTCGCCATGGCATTTGACGCAGATCTAGAGTAGGGAGGAAAGACGGGGGCGCAGCACAAAAAGTTTGCGCTCCCCTGCATTAACGTTTTACTCTAAAGTACAAACAACACAGTGGGGAAATATACAACTCACAATCTCCCCACTGGTAACAAGCAGAGAGTGACTTCAGGCGCATTCCAGCCCTACTCCGGAACCGTCCGCTTCCCGTCCTCGGCACGCTCACTTGCACGGTAGAACTCCAGAAGAAGCCGACACACCGGAGAAACGCATTAGGCTTTTTGGACTTTGGAGACCACCGTACTACCCTACCGGCAACTCGGCCCGCTGACGTCAGGCGACCCGGATGTGCTGCAAGTGAGAGAACCAGACAAGGGAAACCATGCAAGTGAGCGCGCACAGGACGGGAAGCGGACGGGTTCGAAGTAGGGCTGGAGTGCGCCTGAAGTCACTCTACTTGTTACCAGTGGGGAGATTGTGAGTTGTACATTTCCCCTCTGTGTTGTTTGTACTTTAGAGTAATACGTTAATGCACCATACCTCTTGCATTTGTGTTTTTCCCCACATGAGGTTCTTCATGAAGTATCAACTTCTGAGGATCCTGTTCCACGGAGCTACCATTGACATTATTCACTGGGTTATTCACGTTCTATTCACTCCATTGCTTCAAATTCACTTATCAGTTTGCATCCCTGTAATGTCTGCACTTTCACTTCAGCATGTAGGGTAAGCTTACTGCCACCCTTAAGGAGAGAAATGCGCCACCCTTAAATATGTCCCAGCTACCTGCTGAGTGTTATAGTTGTAACCCTCCCTGCCCGGCTTCGTATGGAGGTTACATCGGTGTGGTGTGTACATGGCTACTCCGCATGGTTTACCATGAGTCAGGGTGCTGACATTCAGGCGGTAGTTATAGTACAAGTGTCCTCCCCGCAGGGGTCTCTGTTCCCCGGACCCAGTACTCCACCCTGCCACGGCCACTTAACACCCCGACACCTCTCAACATCCTGTCTCCTCTTTGAACTATGATGTCTATCCAGACTTCCCAGCACCTATATGGATGGCCGGGCTGACTGAATAGACATTTATAGTAAATGCACTAACACAATAAAACATAATTTAATACAGAGGATAACTTGGGGAGACCCATTTCTGTAAGGGAGATAGGACTGGTATATCTGGGCTCGAAAAACAGGAGTCTTGGGGACACTGGGTAGCCCCGGTGTAATTCAACCCGCGTACCGGCAAATCATGCCTGCACGCCGTGGAGAATTAGGGGACTACCGGTAATTTTGGCCCCCGAACTCCTGCCAACAAAACAATTGCATTTCTACCCAAATATCCCATCTAAAGCAGACAAAAGGGAACATTAAAAGTGGAAAAGCAGGGGACACTTTAACTTTTACATGCAATGATACATGGCCCCTGGCTTATGGTGCTATGTAGCTGCCAGGAACCCATGGTTCTCAGGGGTAACCAGATGGACTTAACCTTTATTGTATAGCCTGGTTACCCTCTTACTGTCACAGCAGGCACCCGAGAGCCCTATTTCCTGAGGCCCTCTGGCATACCATATTCCTTTTACTAAACTATATAGGACTCCATTCCGTCTGTAGGGGCTCCTTAAGTAAGGGGTACTGTCCATATCTACAATATAATAATCTGGGGGTGCCTGGTTTATGCTATTACTTTACTAATATTAGTTATCTACACTCCCCATGGCTACTCTCCTCTGGACCTCTGGGAACCTAACGATCTAGAACAGTTCATCTTCCATTAAATACCCCTGCACGACATATGGATCTCTGTAGCAACCAGGGTGGGGCCCAGCATACACTTGTATTGCTAGTAACTTTTTAGGAGGGGGTTACACTGTTATATAAACTTCTTGACATGGCACAATCTAAATGACTCAGACATGACTGAGAGACAGGCTGAGAAAGGTGAGAGGGAAGGGTTAAATCATGGGGGTGCAGACAGATATAGGAGGGAAGACAGAAAGGAAAAGAGATAGTAAAGTACAAGAGAGAAATACATCAGGGGAATTAGTGAGAAAGGGGGAAGGGAAAGAGAAAAAGATGTTGGAAAAAGAAAATTCAGGTTGACAATGAAGGGGAAAATAAGGAAAAGACATTTGGGGAGAAAGAAACATGGGGGACTAAATAAAAAGAATGGCATCTGTGAGAGAAGAGGGAGGAAAAAAGACATGAGAGGAAACTAATATAAATGGCTGTGGGAGGGGGGAGAGAGACAGGCTGGGGGAAAGGATAGAGAGAGAGAGACAGACTGGGGAGGAGACAGGCTGGGGAGGAGAGACAGGCCAGAGGGGAGGGGGTGGCAGAGAGGAGAGACAGGCTGGACGGAGGAGAGGAGAGGCAGGCTGGACGGGGGGAGAGGAGAGACAGGCTGGGGGAGAAAGGAGAGAGACATGAGGGGGGAAAGAAGAGAAATACGAGGAGGGCAGAACCGACACACAGAAGGGGAAAAATTGTATGACATAAAAGGTGTGAGAGAGAAAGACATTAGGGGGGAAAGAAAAGCGAAAGATATGAGGTAAAGGGGGAACAAAGAGACATGATGGGGCAAAGTAAACAAATGTGATTATTGTAAAATGCGCAGGGACCCAATTCTTCAACTTTGTCCTGGGCCCAAAAATTCTGTTGGCTGCCCTGCACATGTGACCAGGCCTTTGTAAATCTGTCTGTCACTTCAACGTGGGGCAAGGCCTGTGTCGCTCCCATGTTTGACATGCCACAATCTGTGTGACTCCCATGTGTGGGGTGGCATTGTCACTCACATTTGCAAAGACGTCACGTACATGTAGCTCAGTCTATAATACTACTACATGTGGTTTTCTCGGTGTCCTACCATTGCGTGTTAATCTGTGTTCTACACGTGGTGCTCTGTTAAACATACTCTGGCATGTGTCATTTAACTTCCCCCTATCCTGTTGCATGTCTGCAGGTAACTATTACTACTACTTGCCGTGGTATGACACGAAGCCAGTGGTTGCAGTGACCAGCGAGTGGGAGGATGTCACGCACAGGTTGCATGCTCTGAACATGCTGCAGTCCTTGCACCATAAGCTGGTGAGTAGAGTGAAGGGGGATGTTTCTGTGCCCTGGGGGATGGAGCTCTTTCTGATGGAAAGGGTCACTCTGGTTGTTTGCATGTGCTTTAAGGGGTTGATCTGGTGCATGAGGACAAGCCTGTCTCTGGTAGGTGAGTTTTGTTGCTTGTTCACGAGGCTGTTTCTCTATTGTGTGGGTCTTACATACAGTGTCAGGGCCTCTTTCAGGGACGGATGCAGTTGTGTGTGGACATGTTATGCTGCACGTGGCTGGGACTCTTGTAGAGAGGACTTGCTGCACATGGAAGGCCTATATGGGGATCAAAACAATGACATATACACAGTATGTGTCTGTTATCTTTTTACTCCTGGTTTACTCACAATGTGGCCTGATTTTCCTCTCACCTGTCTCTTATGAGGAGCATCTGGGAGTACTGCACAGAGAGAGCAGTGCAGATCATTTGGACAGCAGCTGGAAATGGAGATTGGAGGAAGTGAAGATGATGTGCAGGTAAAACATGGCTGTATACAGTGTACCCCAACATATAACAAAGCATCATGTGTGTTATATGCAAGACACCACTCACAACATTGGTTTATGTATAAAAACATGTGTACCACACAATGGTCCAGATTTGCTAAGACAAGAAGAACTTTAAGTAATGGGACCAAGTACAGCTTCGTAAACATGGCCAAGCACATACAGTAATGGATGCGCCTGTATGTGGCTGTGTTTGTGTTAGGTGCATTATTGGTGTAGGTTGTTTTTTTGAGTGGTTGATGTGTGATTGATGTGCGGGTTTGGGGTCTGTATTGGAATGTGTCCGGTGAATGTTGCGTTTATCTTTTCTTGGATGCTTATGTATTAGGTACAGTAACTACCGTGTGTTTCAGGTGTGCGTGTATAAAGATCTGACCTTTGACATGGGAGTGATACATAGCAGCCTTTCCCCTAAAACGTTTGACCCCTCAACCCCAGACAGACCCTCCCTTTGCTGGATGGGTTGCACAGCACCAGTCTGGACCGTGAGCTGTACACCCTGCGCAGCCTGTTCCTGCAGGAGATGGGTCGCTCCATGCAGAGCCTGTTAGAGAAGCCTAACCCGGGGCCCGACCTCCTCACTCAGCTGGAGGACTGGCTGCAGAGACTCACAGACCTGACACATGAGGTGAATTAAGTTATTATTTGCAGTTAAGGGAAGGCGATTCTCTACAGATGTCTTACAGAAGAGAGAAATGCTCTACAGATCTGACAATGAAATGGCTGTGGAGTAAGGCTCTGCATGTCTCTTTCGGGAGGGTTTAACATCGAGTGCTAAGGAGCCCAGCAAAACAATGCATTGCAAGCCTCTTCAGCACTCAAGACATTGAGGGAGAGAAGCCCTGTCCTTAAAGGAAGAGGTTTAATGTGTCTTGTAAGTGTCTGTTACAAAGGAAGTTATCAGAGCGATGATCTTTGGGTCTCTAACTGGTGTTCTGTGCTCACTGCTGCTTCTGTCTGCTGTTCCCCCTGTTCCTCTTTCAGCCTCAGGTCAGCCTGCCGGATGTAATGATCTGGATGCTAGTCCAGGATAAGCGTGTGGCGTACACACGAATGTGCGCAGCTGACATCCTGTACTCCCCCCACGGAGCAAACGGCAGGGGTATCCACTGTGGAAAATTACAGACCATCTTTCTAAAGGTAGGAAATCCCTGCACACCGTCTAAAGCACATGCAAACCCCATACTGCCTAGCTATCCTCTATATATACCATACAAACCTGCACATTTCCCTATCTGTTGTGAAACATTAGGCCCTGTGACTTTCTTTCATGCTTAGGATAGCTTTGTAAAATATATAATAGACGTGTGCACATCTATTAATGATAATAAGTCGTTTATTGTACAGCCCCTAATGTAGATGGTTATATCATATAAATTCGGGATGCTCCACAGAAGATATATAATCAGATACATAACTACATAATCCAGACAAAAGAGCTGGGAGAACAATTAGAAATGTTCTATGTGTGGGCACAGAAAATGGTTAATACATACAAAAAATATATATATCAGTTTATTATATATCCAGAAAAAAAAAAACAAAGACGACGCATATGGTTAAATATGAGTAAAAACGCTGCTAACGGGAGCGAGGTCTCTGGCAATAATTTTATGCATAGGACAATATAGAATAAGGCAATGAGGCAAAGTAAGAACACTATAGAGTCAAAGAAAGATTCCATAAGTGAACGAGTACCCAGGTACATAATAAATGGAGTAAACCTAAATATAACATAGCTAAATACACTCTAGACATATAGATTAAAAAAAAACGAAAACAACACCACATCAAACATAATGTGTTTATGGATAGCTATCCAAAATATAAAAATTTAAGTGAATAAAAAAAAGAAGGAAATTATACTTTAAAAGTCCAGTGTATGGAGGACATCACTAGTGAAGATAAAACAGTGATGAGATGAAAATAAATTCTGCTCCAGTGTGTAAAAGAAGTCCAGAGTACAGTGGATCATGTACGGTATGTAATGCCCATGCCTCGTGTAACCAACAGCACTGTATCTCCAACAGTCAGCTGTCCCCTTTGTCCTCGAAATGCATTCAGAGCCTCGGTCCAGGAGAAGATGCGCGTTTCACTAGCGTTTTTTAATTCCTTTACTGTATTGTCCTCCAACATCTCTATTGGAAGACTACTCCACAAATCCACCACCCTTTCCATAAAGAAGTACTTCCTTACATTTTCCCTCCTACTCCAGCTTAAGAGCGTGACCTTTTGTTCTAACACTTCTTTTTCGCTGAATTATTATTATCATCGTTTATTTGTAAAGCGCCAACATATTCCAAAACGTGGTACAGTGGAGGTAAAGCGTGTCATCAATTACATAAACAGAATGACATACAATTACAGATAAGGGCAAACAAGTGCAAACAGAAGGTAATGAGGACCCTGCTTATGAAATCTTACAATCTAGAGGAGATAAGGGGCAATGTTGAAACAAAATGTAGAGTAGCTGCTCATTGTGGGACGAAGTATACTTCAGGATGGGGTATGGACGAACAGCACAGCTTGATCTTTTAGGTTTGGGGAGGGGGGTGGATGCTTGGAGGTGTTAGACAGAATAGAGTATGGTCTAGAAGCACAGCTTGTACCAATAGGGTTGGGGATGTTAGGGATATGCCAGATAGGCTTACTTAAAAATGGGAGTTTCCAGAGTTTTTTTTAACGTCTGAAAGCTGGGGGAGAGTCTAATGGTTCATGGTATGGAATTCCAAAGAGAGTGGGCAGGACAGGAGAAGTCTTGTAGGTGGGAGTGAGAGGCGGTAATAAGGTAGGAGAGGTGGATATTGTGGGCAGAACAGAGGGGGTGTTTAGGGATATATTTGGGGATTAGGGCTGAGATGTAAGTGGGGCCAGCATAGTTGAGAGCTTCGTTAGTCAGAACTAGGGTTTTAAATGTAAGTCTACAGGATTGGGGAAGCCAGTGTAGGGATTTGCACAGGGGAGCAGCAGAAGTTGATCAGTGAGGTAGACAGTCTGGCAGCAGAATTTTGGATAGATTGAATTTGGGACAGGGGGGACGAGGGGAATGCCAACTAGGAAAAGGTTGCAGTAGTCAAGATGGGACAGGATAAGCGAGTGAATTAGGATTTTACTATCCTAGTGATATTTCAGAGGAGGAAGCAGCAGCAGCAGCACTTAATGACAGCTTTAATGTGAGGAATGAAGGAGAGGGCAGAGTCTAAGATAACCCCTAGGCAGCAGGTGTGGTGTGTTGATGAAATTGTTGTATTATTGACAGTGAGTGAGAGTTTGGGTGTAGGGGTGACAGTGGAAGGGGGAAAGATTATTAGTTCTGTTTTGGACATGTTAAACTTCAGGTAACTGTTGGACATACAGGTGGCAATTGCTGCTGTTGTTGTTGACACAGGACAGGGGAGCAGAGGTAGATTTTCGTGTCGTCAGCTGATACTGAAAGGCAAAAGATTGCATTAGGTTAAAAAGTTGTGTCAGGGGGAGGCTTAGTGTGCCAGAGAGGGAGCGGGAAAGATGTGAAGAAATAGGATCTAGTAGGCAGGTTGTAGGGAGAGCTGATGAGAGGAATGTTACAGGTGACCAGGTTATTTACGCAATTTTACCAGGATCATTCATTGAGCAAAACAAGATCATGAAATAAATTGTAATGGAACACAAAATACAGACAAAAATACACACTTTGGGACTGGGGTCGAAACTAGACTTTCCTAGGTGCAGGAAACTCTATGGGAGAATGTTACCCTGACCGGGACTTCTCCTGGAACCCAAATTGGCATAAAATTCCACACACCACTGCTACGTTCTCTTCTGAGAACTTGGTCCCTCCTGACAGCGAGTTAGTCCAAATCTCCATGAACTCAAATCGGCATAAAATTCCAGCCGTGACCGCTACGTTTGTTTCTGAGAACTTGGTCCCAAAAAGATGGACTTAGACTCTGGCGGGCAGACTTTTCAGGCTCAAAATCGAAGCCGGTTGCTCCGCTAGTCATACAGAAGCAACTTTGAAAAGCCTGCCCGCACTCTTACTACAGGGAACCCCAAATCATTCACAAAACTGAACAGCCAATCAACACATAGGAACTTTCCCACGCAGCCAATCAGAGCCAAGCCGGCTAGAAAAGCCGGGTCAGCGGGAAATCCCTAATAGCCAAAGACATGCGCAAGCCTGCCACCTTTCTCCCTGGCTATCTCAATGCCACCCTGGGGAGGCATCCCGGAATACTGACATTGATTTCCGGACAAGGGACTCCGACTTTACCCCCTGACCAAATGCTATACACACCTCTGGGCATCCTCTGGCTTCTTTGAACTCTGATGTTAAATAGACCTACCGGCACCTATGGGTTTGCACGGGCTGCCTGTTCGGACATCGGTTCTGAATGTAAAAAGCATATTACATTATATTAAAGTATCTTTTAATACACTTCTGAGTCTTGGGGGACAGGGAACAGAAAAGGGGAAAACGTTGTTCTTTTATTTCTATCTGCTTTATTCCCTACACACTTTTCCTTGGACTTATATACGGTTGGGGCACCCATGAACCCTATACTGGTTGTGGGTCACCTTGGCACTAGCTTGGGTACCCCCCTTAACCTAGGGATTCCCTCAGCTACAGGAATACATGTTTATCCCTGTGCCTCATTCTCCTTTCTGGGCTGTGCTGAAGCAGGGTACCCTAGTGGGGAGTCACGCTTGCGTTTTCAAGGGGAGGTATTGCTGGGACAATGTGCCTACATGTATCCAAGAATCGGGCATGATTCTCAGGTACATTTATAGGGGAACCGACAACTCCGGACCCCAACCTCCTAGGCACATTCTGTCAATGGTTCCTCCGCAAACACCCCCTTGAAACTCATACCCTTGCAATCCCTGCTTGATTGTATGCCCGGAAAGGGAAAAACACAAAAAATAGTTTTATTACACAGATTATAATGCAGTAATACAATTACTGGGCCCAAAAGCTAACTCTCTTGGACACTTATACACAGAGCAGGGGTAACCAAAACGGGTTGACCTTTATTATAGAGCCTGGTTACCCCCTCCCATCAAAAGCAACACGGAGACCTCTTCCTCGGTCACAGGGGAAACGAGCTAAGGGTGAATTTAGGTGTGTGATGGGGGGCAAGTGTTGCATGTGGAGCATGACATGAAGAGATGTCATGTCTGGTGGACTAAATCTTATCTGTGAAGTATGTGGCAAGGACTAGTGCCTTCTTGAGGGTGGAAGGGGGTGAAGGTGCAATTCGTCAGAGTAGGAAATTGAAGTTGGCAAATAGACATTGATGGTTAGTTGAGGGACAGAGTTAGTATGAGTCTAGAAAAGTAGGTTTGCTTGTCAAAGGGAAAGAGCAGTGATATAGGAAGAGAGTATGAAGTTATAGTGGAGGAAATCGGCTTTAGAGCAGGATTTCCTCCAGTAACTGCAGTGCGTGAGCACTTTTGGAGGTAGCAGTAGAGTTTGTGTGCCATGGAAGTGACTTGAGTTATCAGGGGGTGACATGTACTGTAGTGGCGGGGACTTTTCCACTGCACCTTGTTGAAGCCCTTGATGTATTTGTGTCTGTCATATCCTCCCGTGTGTGTGTGTTCACAAACTTTACTCTTTCTAACCACACAAACCTTTTTCTACAATTCTACAAACGTTTTCCTCCTAAATCTATTCCCACAAACTCATTATAGGGTAAACACAATATATTTTTGGGGTGTGCAGTGCTACTGCTCACATTTGATTTCTGCCCTATTTATTTTCCCTGCAGCACCTCCCTGGGCTGGAAAAGACGCTCCACGTTCCTGTGGTGCTTCGACTGAGGCTGTGGCTGAGCCTGATGTCTGACATCGGGAAGCTGGATAAGCACTACCCGGGAAAAATATGTGTGTGTGTGGAGACTGTGAGTGTATATATACAGTGTGTGTGTGTGTGTGTGTGTATATGTATATATGTATATATATATATATATATATGTGTGTGTCAGAGCGGATGTATATATTTATATCTTTATTTATATAGCGCCCACAGTTGTACCCGGCCTTTTACAAGAGAAGCAATACAGTTGGGGAATTATAATACAATAAGTGCAACAAATATGGTCAGACCATAGGAAAGAAAATCCCTGCCCCGGAGAGCTTACAATTTAAGTGGTATGTTGGAAGACTAAGGCCAGGTCCATAGTAGGCGCTCGCTCGCTACCGAGCACGTGACATCAAGCGCGCTTGTACTTGAAGAGATCCGTGGCCTGCAGGGCTGCACGAAGAGGGGCATGCCGGGGGGAGCGTGCCATGATGTCACATGAGCGGTTCACCCTCATTGGCTGAACCACGTACGTTACCTGGCCATCGTACAGTAAATTCAAACAAGTTTGTCTTGCAACGCATTGGCTGTCTCGGCGCTCACGTGCGATCTATGGACATGCGCATTGGCCTCCAGTTGTTTGTATTTGGCCCGAGTGACGTCGCTCACGCCGTTGGATCCACTATGGCCGCGGCCTTACCAAGACAGGACGTTAGGGAAAAAGTGCAGTAAATGGCAGTGCTTGGCCACAATGGTTGGTAGGAGTGACTGTGGGTGTGGGACAGTAGCTATAAGTCCAGGCTATTTGTATGCTTCATTTAAATGGTGAGTTTTAAGGTTTATCTTATAGGTGAGGAGAGACGGTACTTGGCGTATACTGAGATGAGGGAGTTCCACAGGTAAAGGGCAGTGAGGGAAAGGGGTTTAAGGCGACAGAGAGCAGTGGAGGTGAAAAGGGGGGAAAGGAGACAGTTGTGGATAGAACGCAGGAGACCAGCATCTGTAGAAAGGAGCAGATGAGTGGAGAGCCTTAATTATATATATATAGGCAATACGATACCGTGTGGACGAATATCAAAGGCAGCACTCCAGAAAGTAGTCAAAAAAAGAATTGTATTATTGAGACATCAAATGCAACGTTTCAGTCCTACATGCGGGACCTTTCTCACAAACCTATACATTTGCACGCCCCGGGCGAGTGGATTTAACATCGTGGCGGGCTCCTATTGGCCCAAGCAGCACACGTGTGGTACTAGGTGGCGAGTAGATTTTTTTGTTCAGTGAGTAGATTTTTTGGTGATTTGTCGACCACTATATATACATACATATATATATATATATATATATATATATATATATATATACACAGCTCATCCGTGGAAATCTGTGTGTGCGCGAAGACTGCAAATATAGATATATATATACACTGTCATCTATTTCTCTTTCTCCTTTTACATTCCCACTCTCACCTCTTCTCGCGCTCCCTTTCACTTCCCTCTTTCTCTCAGTATGAGAATCAGGCCAGGTGTTTTGGCAGATGGAGCTCTAAGGCTTTGGGTTGCCACCCTCTGTACTCTGACATCACGGGAAAGCTGAGCGCTCCACGTGAGAGGTTCCAGCCCCCGAAAGGCTGGCTCTGGGAGGGGAACTGGCAGGCGATGCAACAGAGGAGGTGGGCACCATATACATGACTGTGTGTTTGTGTATGTATATGTATATACAGTGTGTGTGTGTGTGTGTGTGTGTGTGTGTGTGTGTGTGTGTGTGTGTGTGTGTGTGTGTGTGTGTGTGTGTGTGTGTATGTATGTATGTGTATATATATATATATATATATATATATATGTAGAGGTATCAGTACCGTGTTAGCCGAGCTTCAATAATCAAAAAATAAATAGATGATACCGTTCTGTGGCTAACGAAATGCTTTTATTTGTGCGAGCTTTCGAGATACACTGATCTCTTCTTCCGGCGATGTTACAATGAATGAAGCAAGCAAAAGCTATACTATAAACAGTGTCTATTGGAATGTTATCTGTGCTGGTCCTTCCCCCGGTGTGGACTCTCTTCCCATGAACGCTATAGGCCATGTCTGTACATACTGTGCTATATGTATGCACACACAGCTGTCTCTCACACATACTTATACTCCTTGTTTTTCCATCCCTATACACCAATAGGGACCACATAGTATCCACACACACTTTTAGTTATGCTACTAACTCTCAAATTTCCACACCCACCCACACCATTTATATCCGCTCCCTTTTGTAAAGCACTGTATATACTGTGGGCTCTCCATTCATGTTAATTCACACTGATACACATACACACTCTTTCATCACTTGCTTTCAGGAACCTTTTGACACCTCCAGCCATAAAACACATCCGCACCGGGGGAAGGACCAGCACAGATAACATTCCAATAGACACTGTTTATAGTATAGCTTTTGCTTGCTTCATTCATTTTAACATCGCCGGAAGAAGAGATCAGTGTATCTCGAAAGCTCGCACAAATAAAAGCATTTTGTTAGCCACAGAACGGTATCATCTATTTATTTTTTGATTATATATATATATATATATATATATATAGCTGTCAGTGCTGTGTACAATATGTATGTTGTGACTGTTTATACATCTCTGCATACGTATAATGTGCTTGTGTGCATATAGGTATGTTGTGTACATATTGCACTTGTAAAGAATGTTGTGCATGGATATCTCTTGCAGTTTACACAGCTATGTGTGCATATGTGTTATAACACTGACAGTGTTGTGTATTTGGGGTATTATATAGCATTGTCTGTGTACACTGTGATCTGTGTGTATATTGTGCAGCCTGTGCATACAGTGCGGTGTGTGTATATCTCTCATGGTGTAAACCATTTTTGCTGGCAAATTACACAGTGCATTGTGTGTATATCTCTGGTGGTGTACCAGGCACTGCTAATACTTGTGTAAAGCACTGGCAGGGTGTAGAATTCTGTACCTTACATGCACAGTGGATGAGGGGACTCTTGGCCCAAGAGCTAACACTCTCCAAACCTGTTTCTTGGGTCAGACTTCTAATGGACAGCGGCACCAACTACAGGGAGGAGGTGGTGGAGGAGGTGTATGAAAACCAGTCACGCACACATGGGGGACCCTGGATCCCAGCCCTGATCTCCAACACCTCTGCTGTAAGTATGATGCTGACCTAGTCCCCCCCCCCCCCTCCCCAAACTGCTCCCTCCATAATGGATGCCCTCTACAGTAATGCTACTGACCCCCATCCTCCCTTGTATGCCCCCTCCCTTCTTCAAACCCTGCCACTCCTTGCTGTCTCGTTATTCCCCTTTTCCACAGAGCGGGACACAGCATCACACAATGGAAGAGATAGTTTGTCCCCCCGGGTGGCACTTTGTTAGAGACTGGAAAATGCAGCGCAGTCGAGCTATGGACGATATGGGTGAGTATATAAATGAAGTGGGGACACAAACAGTATATTCCTGGGGACCTCTTTCCAAAAGAATTGTTCTGTCCTCTTTAATCACCTTGTTATTTTCTTTTTCTCTTTTTTTTTTGTCTGTCTCTTTCACCTCTCTCATTCTCCCTCCTGTTTGCTCTCTCCATGCCTATTAATTTGACTGTTCAACTTCTCTGTCTCTTCCCCTCCTCTGGTTTCCTTCTTTTCTTTCTCTCTATCTCTCTCCTTCTTTTCTTTTACTTTCTGTCTTTCCCCCCTCTCCTTATTTTTATTCATATCCCTCTCTTTTTCCCCTTGTCCTTTCTCTTTTGCTCCCTCCCTCCTTACCACTCCTTTTTCACAGCCTCTACCTCTCTCCGGTTACACAGGGTGGGAGTACGGCATAGGGTTCCCCTCTTCCTGGGCCCCCGTGTCGTGGAGCGCAGTGGAGAAGACTTATCACACACATCGCCGGCGACACTGGCAGCGCTTGAGAGAGCGGGACGCCGGAGAGCAGACCTCGGACACTGAGGTTACTGCCTTTCTCTAGCTGATATGTCCCAGACCCCCCAGTCCCTCCCTCTTGGTAGCCCCCCTTGTCTCCTGCTGACCCTTTCGGTGGCCCTTTCTGTAGCACTCAGAGGAGAAGGCACAGTCGGCATGCTGGGAATACACAACAGCTTTCGAATGGAAGTTCCACCAGCAGCAGAAATCCAGTGACATGTTCAGGAGGCGTTGCTGGAGGCGTTCACTGGTTCCCCTAGAAGGGCAGGGAGCTTCTTCCATCTTCCTGCTGGAAGAATCCATGGTAAAAGTGCTCTGAGGTCACAGGTTATTGTCCCTCCTGTCTCTCCCTCTCCCTTCCGTCTTTTTTCTCACCATCTGTCCCCATTCTCTATCTCTCTTCCATCTCTCCGTCTCTCCTCCCCATTCGCTCTCTTTTCCCATCTTTCTCTCCTTTTTTCTCTCAGGAATTAAAGTTGGACAAGCCAGACCATGACAAAAGCAAAGAGACAAAGAACCAGTCCAGAGTTGTCCTGCAGAATAACACCCCCCTTATATACTGCGTGTTCAAGGGTGAGTCCATGTAAAACAACCCCCTTACACACTGCCTGTGTCAGGATGAATGTGTATAGGGCCTTATGGCTTAGTATTGCTCAATGTCACAAATCTAGAATTAGGGGTCTCCCACTTCAAAGGGCAGTTCTAAAGCTTGTGATATTCCAGGGATCTCAGGGATTCCAGGGATCTCATCTGACTGTCTGCATAGACTGATGGTCTCCCTCTCTCAGGTCCCACCTACTACCAGCTGCGCTGTTACATGTACCAGGCCCGATGCCTCCTCTCTGCAAACCTGAACAGCTTCTCAGGTGAGGGGTCTAGACTGAGATGGGGGGAGAGGGGCAGTTTGTATAAACACAATGGTGATGGGGTGGAACATAGGGAGAGACGTCAGTCTTGGAAAAGAGAGACCATAGAGCACCTGGAGTGTGGGGATATCGAAGACGAACACAGACATTGGGAGGGCACAGGGAGACGTGCAGTAGGCACACAATCTTACTCTCCATGACCCCCTTGAATACACAGAACCTCCATCTCTGTAACTCTCCCTTTTCTCTAGATCCGTATGCTCAGGTGGCGTTCCTCCATGTCAGTCAACGCACAGATGTGCAGCCCTGCACACTCACCCCTTTCTGGGACCAGACTCTTCTGTTCTCTGACGTCCTTATCTATGGAGATCCTAAGTCTGTGATGCAGGAGCCCCCCTGCATCACCGTGGAACTGTTCGACAAGAATCAGATGGTAACAGAACATCCTGAAGACTCCGAAGACCCTGCTTAATATCTGCCAATCAGAAAGCTTCCTCCCGTCACTAGTGCTGACCCCTGCATGCACTGAGATCTAGCATCCTGACACCTGCCTAATTTAATGAAGAGTAGGGTAACATGTAGCTAACAATGCATCAGCTTCCATTGACCTGAATAGAAGTTAATGCAGCACGTTAATGCAGTACACTGTCCTGAAATGAGACTCCTGGGGCAATAAAACAATCCCAGGGGGATTGTAAACCTCTCAGGGCAGCTCTAAAGGCAATAATAAATAGATCAGGGCAGTATCCACACAAGACAACCTTTTTATCTTATTTTTTTTAGGGGAAGGATAAGTTCCTGGGGCGGAGCTTGTGTTATCCAATTGTTTGCCTGAATGTCAGCTCTAGAGTCCTGCCCCGCCTAAAATGGAACCCAGTCAAAAAGGGGGAGAGATCTGGTGGGGAGGTGCTAGCCGCCTTCGAGCTTCTATTGGATGAAAAGGTAAAAGGGCTGGAATTTTACTTGGCAGCAGATCATGGGTATGCTATGTGACAGACATGAAGCCACTCTCACCATTGGCTCCCTGGTATCTTTTTCCTTTCTCAGGACCGGAAGCTGGACTCCATCCCAACACCTCACCGCAAGCACAATGGGAGCCTTGTGGTCCCCAAGGCGATCCGACCCACTCTGAGGTTAATGGAAATGGAGGTGCGAAGGGACAGACTTTGTCACATAATGGGAAGGGGCTAATAGGATAATGTCAGTGCATCGCATGATGGGTGTTGAGTCACATGATGATTTCCAGATTCTGACCTGGGGCGTCCGTGAGATGAAGACCTTCCATCTGCTGTCCGTCCAAAGCCCAAGCCTACTGGTGGAGTGTGGAGGGGAGTCCATCCAGACTCCCCCAATAAAAAATATCAAACAGAACCCGAACTTCCCTACCTCTCTGCTTCGTATGAAAGTGGTACGTGGGGGGACGTGTGGGGGGGAGGGGATGCTATGAGCAGATGAGGGGTCTAAGTAGTTGGATGGTAAGTGGAGGTTAGGACGAGGAGAAAGGACCAGTGGTGGAAGTATGATGGTAAACCGAACCACTATTTGTTTTTTTGTACAAACCCAGAGTTCAACTGCTTTTTTATATCCGACAGTGATAGCAGTACCACTATTTTGTTCACGGTGCCTCCAGCAGAGACAGTATGGGTAGGGAAGATTTAAGGTGTGTAGCGGAAGGAAGATAGAAGGGTATCTGATGCCAGGAGAGGAGGAATGGTGGTTGGATGTGGGGGAGATAAAGATGGATACTGAGTGTATGATAAAGGAAGTCGTTTCCAGAGGACTGAGCACATCACTGACGCGCAATAATGTCACCCTGTTCTCCCTTTCTCGCTCCATCCCTCATTCGTCACATCTTCTCTCTCGCCTCTCCTGCACAGTACCTCCCAGAGGAGAAATATTACTTTCCCCCCATTGAGCTCAAGGTCCTGGATAACCGTCCCTTTGGCTACAAGCCGCTGGTTGGACAGACCAGCATTTGGGACCTGCAGCCTTACTATGACGCCCTGGACAAAGTGATCGCCCCTGCACTGCCAGCTCGAGGTGAGGCCACTAAACAGGAATATGTCACCCACCCAGGAATCCAGTGTTTGCCAACCTAGAGGGTACAGTGGGATAAGAGGGGGGGGCAGGATCGGAGAGGTAGGAGGGACACAGAAGGGTACAACTTGCCGAAGCCAACTCGCTGCTGGCTGTCTTGCCACTAAGGTAAGTTATTAAGGGGTTAAGTTTAGGAGTTTTAGGGTAAGGAGTTGAGGTTAGGGATTTAAGGTAAGGGCTCCGATTATGGGTTTCAGGGTAACTAAGGTTTTTTGGGTGAAGATTAGCATTAAGGGTTTTTGGGTAAGGGGTTAATGGTTAGGGTAAAGAAAACGTTTGGGGCTTTTGGGGTGAGGTTAGGGGGTTACCTTCGTGACAAGGTGGCTGATTGGCTGCTGCGAGTTTGCGGCAGCAAGTCTTAGATCGAGAAGAACATACAGTTCATGATGGGAGATTCACCAAGTGGCAAAGACAAGAGGAACGCGATGGGGCAGAGAGAATCAGAGAGAAAGCAGGCAGTTTCCTTGCATCCGTAACCCAATTAACATATTTCACATAGTGGAATCCTTACCCATTTAAAGGGGATTATTTTGGGGACCTTGCTTTCCTCACTGAAAACAGAATGAAGGCAAAACAATTGATATTGAGGCGGCTCCATTTCTAAAGGTTGGGAACCACTGCTAGCCCCATCACAGGTGTTGAAATGGGCACCGTGCATTGCCCTGTATGGTGTTATTTTGCTATGCAATGTGTTGAAGGCCTCTTCTCACTGATCGGGTTACAATGAGATCTTTCTCTCCGTTCCGTTATTAGAAATTACTGTAAATGTATTCTTCTGCCTCTTGTCTTTTTCCTCAGTGGTATCCGCAGAGCACACACCCAAGGTCAGAACGGGTTCAGGGGTGGGACGCTGTTCGGTCACGAAACTACTGACCCCCTGACCTGTCATATTTTGTAGGTGAAGAAGCCGAATGTTGATAAAAACCCGGAAGAGCTTGAGGTAAAGGAGACACCTGTGACATATGTGTTTAAACATGTGCGTTTGCATCATGTGTGTGGGAGAGAGAGGTTGTATGGTAATTGTAACTTATTCTCCTTGCATGTGTGTGGCAGAAAAAGGGGTATTTTATCTATCTTTTTAAGCATATATAGGATTAATGGAGCAATGCTCTGCATGTGTCAGGTAGGGAATAATTAAGCAATGCTCTGCGGGTCTGTAGTTGAAGAGGTTTACTAGACCGATTCTCTGCAGATATCTAGTATTTAATGTGATTCTGTACGGGTTTTTAGAGGTTAAAGTGTTTTAATTGGGATGTTGTGCAGGTGTGTGACATGGAAAGGATTTATAGATTGATGCTCTGCAGGTCTGTAGCAGGGATGGGGCTGTTAGTGATACTCAGCACAACTCTATAGAGATGGGGTTCAATGTACCCTGCAGGGCTCTTCACTAGGGAAAGAGGTGGCGAAGCGCTGCCTGTCAGAACTGTTGCAGGGAATAGGGTTAGTGGAGCAGCGATCTGCAGGTTCCCCTCACATGTCTCTATATCTACCAGGAAGAGGAGCCGTTCGATTGGTGGATTAAGTTCTTCGCCTCCCTCGGTGAACTGAACCACATCGGGACCTATCTGGAGAAAGGTCACGACATCCTGAAGGTGAGAGTACAGAGAGACGTGGGGTTATATAGAGCCTATAACCCCTCTCCTGTGTGCTCTACCTGTGTGTATCCCTTCTGCCGTGTGCTCTACCTGTGTGTATCCCTTCTCCCGTGTGCTCTACCTTCATGTATCCCTTCTCCCGTGTGCACTACTTGTGTGTATTCCCTCTCCCATGTGCGCTACCTGCGTGTATTTCCTCTTCCGTGTGCTACCTGTGTGTATTCCCTCTCCCGTGTGCGGTACCTACATATATCCCTTTTCCCATGTGCTCTACCTGTGTGATCCTTTCTTCCACGTGGGCTTCGTTTCTCAAAAAGTAGAGGAGCGCAGGTGTCGGTGTAGTATAGGAAAAATATAAAAACACACTATAGTGCAATACAGTTTAGATAAAGTGGAAAAGGCTGGAAGAAGGTCTCACGAATGGAAACTCACATGATTCCAAACAATACAAGGCAAATCCAAAACTGTGGCAATTGGTTGAAAGTTGCTCTGTGCAGTTGAATATAGTTCCCCAGTGTGGTGTAGTAATCTGTCGTGGTCTCACTCGATGTGGTCACGTCAGTGGCAATAAGGGATTTAGAACAAGAAAGCCAACATAGCGTAATCCAGTCGGAAATAAAACAAGGTGAATATAAAATCAACACTTACATGGTGTCGTACGAAATAAGGCACATAATGAATGGTGTGTGTCGGAACGGGTACTCGCCGCAGCCTCCGTCTGAAACCTCTCTACCGTATTGCGTCACTTCCGGATGTGACGCGCATCAAGTCACAGTCATAGCAAGGATAAGACACCATTTTGCAGTTTCACAATGATGTGGCCATTTTAAGTAAGTTGTGGGCTCGGGAAGGCCTGAACCCTAATAAGGCACTATTATTGACTGCCCCTGATACTACTGATGATGTGAGCTTCAGAGAGGTGATAGGGGTTACCCCCGCGTGGGGACCTACTGAAATACAAGGGAAAATATGTTACAAGTAAAAAAATTGCATATGTATTGTGTACATGTGTGAACAATGTTGATCCTGTGAAGGTGCCTGAGGGTATTGCAGGGAGGGACCGTGATCTGTGGGATATTACCATCATTTGTAAACCTGCCGATGACCCTAGTAATGTTATAGGATACACTATTGGGGACAAGATCAGAGAGTTAATAGCTAAAGAGGGGGCTGCAATTGATGAAGTTCGCAGTGAAATATTCCCTGAAGTCCCTACCTCCACCACGGGACCTACATCTACATCTCCCGAGGCCCTTATCACCGCTAAGGGACAGGTAGTGAAAAAATCTATGCAGTCTAGTCGGGGGATCATTACTACCGAAGGTTAAGGATGTTCTCTGGGGTATGCCCAACACCCCCTAGTGAACACGATTTTGAGAGTTGGATAGAGCAGGCTATGCAGATGGTGCAGGAGTGGGGGGAGGGGTGCTCAGATCAAGATAAGAAGATCTGGATTGCAGAAAGCCTTAAAGGGCCCACCTTAGCTATAGTCAGAGCTGTTAGAAAAATAAATGAAACTAGTAACCCCCATGAATACTTACAAGCCCTAGAACACACATTTGGCACCGCAGAGAGGAACAGTATATCAGATTCAGGGGGATTGTGACAGGGGACTTATCCCTGTTCAGTAAAGTGCCTTTAATCTAGCAGTATGGTAGTTAATTACTAAACACCACCTGCCTGATTAGATTGCTTACAAAAGCCTGCCTTTGAGACAGGAAGTGACTCCTTAGCTCTGACTGAGAGCTGACCTTTGGAGCTGACCGGTCTTGAGCTCTGCACAGCAGAGCTGATTTCAAGACACAGGGAAAACTACTACACCTGAAGCTGAACCAGGAAGTGAGAAGATTTTCCCTCCAGGAAACAGATAAGACTTTTATTCTTAAGAGACTGCTTATATCTGCTTATTTTCATGCTATATGTTTTGGGGCTGCGAGACATGCTTAACTAATGGAGATGTGAACTAATTGCATAGGATTTCACTAGAAATACTCCCAAGTGAATGGAAGCTTTGTTCCCCCCCCCTGTGTTTGGATAATTTCCTGATGAAAAGGAACAGGCACAATAAAGCCTATTATAATTTCACATTATAAAGCCTCCTAATTGTGTACCTCTGTGAACGTCCGTCTACATTTGGTGTCCGAGGTGGGACAAGAGGTGTCCTTGTAGTTAAAAAGGACCGGAGATTTTTATATGAAATTTTTTTTTATGCTTTTTGCCTACAAACAGTCTGAGAAAAAAAAAACCTCATGCAGCAGAGATCAGAGTTAAAGGGACACACCACTGAAACTTACACTGCATTGAAACTTACAAAACCACAGATGGACTCTTTGCCCCAATCCAAAGAGGAGAGAGACTGCTGAAGCAGCTAAAACTTTATTTGCCTATCACAAAGCGTAATATGGTCATTGAAATAGGGGTTTTGCCTTCCAGCCATAGTCAGGGTTCAAGAAGTGAGTCAGCCCTTAAAAGGGATAGGCATTTGTTGTTTTCAAATGTTTTGCTGAAGCAGTGAATACAGATGGTGACCCATGAGCGGTACTGATTCTGCAAGTAAAGGCTGCCACACCGCATAGGACTACCAGCTGTGAATGGAGTATATGCAGAAAAGTGTGAAAATTGATACAAGACTGTGCTGAAGCAGGGGAATTTTTAGCAAACAAATGCTGAGTGTAAAATTGCCCTATAAAGGAAAAGGTTTTTCAAAGCCAATTGCTGAGTGTTGAGTCCACTGCAAAGAATGTTTTTTTTTCTGCAAGTAAAAAAGTATGCCTATTATCTTGGGAGCAAAACAGACACCCAAAGTGTGAAGTGTGAATGCCATAATACCCAAAGATGAGACTGAAAATTACTGAACTCAGGCAGAAAACCAAATTCTGTTGCTGAAGCGGAGGCATTTCACCTAGCAAGTAAATGGTGTATAGCAATTAGACTTTTTTACCTAGCAACTGCACATCTTGTATACCTGATAAAAGAAAATGCATGCACAGCACTGCTGATATTGAAAAAAAAAATTACCCAAGAAAGAAAAGTCTACAGAGATGCCTGTGAGAGCTACGACATCTACAAGCAAAATATGCCCATCTGTAGGACTACCACAATTGGAGGTTCTAGCAAATACAGTGGCAACAGCTGCAATAGCGCCTCCTGAGGTCAGGAAGAAAATTACACCTGATAGCCTAAAAATGGAGGACAAGATGCAGCGTTCCTGTAATGAACCCTACCCCACGGAAGAGTGGCCCTTCCAGTCCAATAAAGAGGAAAACATCTCTTACGGGGAACCCGAACCGAGTCACACCCACAAAACACCCCAAGAATGGTGGGGGTGCCTGAACTCGGCATGAACAGAAAAGACTGCTCCCTTTGATGACGAATATGATCAGCAGGAGACAGAGCGGGAGCAGTGGATCACCGAATATTTCTGTCAGCTATTACAGTTGCAAGAAAAGCCTGGGGGATCCAGTGACGCTGCTAAAACTTCAAATGAAGATGGAGACCCCAATATCCCTGAAGGGACGTTGTCATCCAAATTAAAAAGGAAGAAAAAGAAAAGCGGTTCTTCACTTACCGTGGAAGTAACAGACACGTCCGCAGATCCTGTGCAGAAAATGGGGGACAGAGTTGCCCTGCAGCCTAGAGAAAATGGAGAATTCGTCCCACGGTTAACCGAATATCCAGAGGGCCCAAGGCAGAAGTCGGGTACCCCAAAGAAGTGTCTGTCCGGTGCCAACAGTGAGGAACCCTCAACCAACCATCCCAGGGAAGCGGAGCCGGAACCAGTGAGTGACGATCCCTTGACCAGCCCTGAAGACGTCCTGAAAATTGCCAGGCGTGACTGATCTACTTCGAGAACAATTGAAACTTGAGAGAGCATATAACACAGAGCTACAGAAAAATAACGTGAGGCTACAAAAAGATGTGCTCACAATTTACTCTTTAGCCAGGACAGAATTGGACGATCTCAAGACTGAGCTACATACTGCAAATGCTACTATTTCCGCCATGGATGAAAAGCAGAGCCAATCTGATAAAATGGTGGCTACGCTAAAGCGGAAGTATGAGGAGGCACTGAAGCAGATGACAGTCTTCCAGAAAGAGGTTCAGACACTCCGCAGAGCACTGGATGCCTCACATCATGAGACCAACAGCTGCCGCACAGACCTGGAAGTTTCCAGAAAGGAACTACACAGTCTCACTGAGGAGCTGGACATTGCTAAAGAAACTATTGGTAATCTTGAAACAGATCTCAAAGTCTCTCAGAAGGAGCTTCAGACCCTCAACCTAGAGAAGGAAGTCTCACGCCAGGAGACTGTCATTCTCAAAGCAGATGTGCGTAAATGGAAGGAGGACTGCAAAGAGGCCCTGAAGAATACAGAGACTGAAAAAGGAGAAATTTCAAGATTAAAAAGAGAAAACTTAAAACTGAAAGAAGAAAATTTTCAGTTAACAGAAGAAGTCAAGGAAAAGTTTGACGCAGAGCACCGACTGCAGAACCAACTGCAAGGTCTGCGTACACACCTCCAGTATGCTGAGGAGAAGCAGCAAACGCTACAGGAAGAAAAACTGCAGGCTGCTAAAGAGGTACAAGCGCTGCAGGAACGTCTGAATACCCAGTACGTCCCCACAGAGCAGTATGAGGAGCTAAAGGCCACGCTACATGTCTTCAGAGCATCGTTGGAAGCGGAGCTTCGATACCAGGTGACTCTGTATGAGAGGGAGCGTGAGAAGGCTCAGAAACTGGAGCAAGAGCTGGAGAGACAGAGAGACTGTTCCATTCCCTTGAGTCAGTACACCAAGTAGAAAACAGACGCAGCGGCAACCTTGACGACAAAAATTACAGAGCTCCAGAATATGAAGGAGACTCTGATACAGATTCCTCCAATACGGAAAAAGGTATTGGCTCTGCCCAAGCACCAGTATCCCACAGTAACTAATGCCCGTAAGGACAAGGGTACAGTGAGAGTTGGGGACTCCACACAACTTCAAAACAAAATTACGACGTTTGAGCCACCAAAGAAAGCACTAGCCAAACCTACAGCTGCCCAACAGGCAACAAACAGGTAGGAGTGCAGAATCAAAGCCAGAAGAATCCTTAGCTGAAGAAGCTGAACTGGCCACTCCGTGGTGTGGAGAAGCTGCAGAAAGACCACTTCAAGAGCAGAAAACTCTAAGGGCTAGTCCTAACTGCTCTACAACTGTTGCCATACACTTTGTCTACAAAAAGAGGAGTGCCCGACGCAACAGAAATCTCAAGACCGCGCACGCGATAAAAAGACTTTACGTGGAAAAAGTCCTTCTCGAGCGACTGAGGAGTGCTGATCTCAAGCATCTTCGGGAGGAGACAAAAATAAACTGGAGAAAGGGCTCCAATCCCAGCGGGACAGAGGGTTCTCTTCCTCCATCCACTCTCATTCAAGTCACAAAGATATCTAGAATGAGAGTGGAAGGATGGGCTTTGGCCGTGGTAAGCCCGAGCTTCCCACAAACAGGGGAGGTATGTGACAGGGGACTTATCCCTGTTCAGTAATGTGCCTTTAATCTAGCAGGGTGGTAGTTAATTACTAAACACCACCTGCCTGATTAGATTGCTTACAAAAGCCTGCCTTTGAGAGACAGGAAGTGACTCCTTAGCTCTGACTGAGAGCTGACCTTTGGAGCTGACCGGTCTTGAGCTCTGCACAGCAGAGCTGATTTCAAGACACAGGGAAAACTACTACACCTGAGGCTGAACCATGAAGTGAGAAGATTTTCCCTCCAAGAAACAGATAAGACTTTTATTCTTAAGAGACTGCTTATTTTCATGGTATATGTTTTGGGGCTGCGAGACATGCTTAACTAGATGTGAACTAATTGCATAGGATTTCACTAGAAATACTCTCAAATGAATGGAAGCTTTGTTCCCCCCCCTGTGTTTGGATAATTTCCTGATGAAAAGGAACAGGCACAATAAAGCCTATTATAATTTCACATTATAAAGCCTCCTAATTGTGTACCTCTGTGAACGTCCATTTACAGGGATGTTCCAGCGAAAAGGGGAAAAACTATCTGACATTCTAGGCAGACTTGAGGGTGTTCTGTTGAAAGTGGTGCGGAGTAAAGGTATTACCCCTGATCGGGCCGACTGCGTTCGAGTAGAACAACTGATTTGAGGAGTTCCTCCTGGAGATGTTATGACCCTTTACCTGCGACTAAGAGAGCGAAAGGAGTCCCCGTCTAAATTCCTAGAATTATTGAGAGAAATAAGGGATAAGGAACAACAGATGGCGCCCGTCCTGGCTCGGGACATTACTGTAAGAATACAGCCGCCAAAAGTCGGTTGGGATCTAGAGACGGTACTACGGAGATGAGAGCAGTAGATTAGGAACCACCATGCGGAGTGACCACAGATAGACCAAGTGAAGAATGGTCAAATCTGAGCAAGACCGATATATTACCCAAAAAGATGCCAAAGCTGATCACCGCTATTCGATTGAAGGATGCAACTATGGAGAAGGAAAGGGGGAACCGACCCAGAGGAGAAGAGTTGGAACCGTGCATGGAGCCAACCCTCAGCAGGGGAAGGAAACTGTGGAGGAGCGGTGAGCCAAACAGAAACACTCTAACGCGTTTTGCGCCGGATGGCGCTTTGTCAAAGAGTATAGGACTCCTATCATCCATTCTCTCTTATGTAGCACTTATGCATCTGCAATCCACATCCCCTGAACGAATTGCTGCGCTCCCGCACAGGTGATAAGTGAATTAACCATAATGGCCAATCATGGGTGTTTGTATGCAGGTGCCGAGTCTACATAGAAAACTGCACTTAGAAAGTATAAAGAAAAATACATATTACATACAGCACAATGGCTAAATGAAACATGTTTAAAAAAAAAAAAAAGAGAAAGAATAACCTAATTCACATAAAGCAAAGCATGAATGAGGTCACTCAAAGTTAAAAAAAAAAAAAAAAAAAATGTGTACATGCATGAGAAATTAAATTCATATCTTCTTAAATTTTGCATTATATTTGAAAATCATGAATATTTTCTTGTTATGCACTATTCAAGATCTCTCTATTAATCTAATTTAGGAAAAAATGTAAAGATATCCAATGTCTGGTAGTGTCTATATTGCGATAAAGACTCAAGCATAGAAGCCAGACTTTTACATTAATGTATTGATAAACATATCAATGAATTTATATATATATCAATAGATACAGAGTGCAGCCTGGAGTAAGATGCAACGAGTCTCCAATATGCATACAATAATATTTAGATAACACTAGCCACTCAGAATAATTGAAAATATCTACCAATGTATATATTGACTAAAATAGATTTGCTATAAATCAGTAAAAAAAAGTAAATCAATAAAGAATGAAAATTTTGAATTCTGTAGAATCCCCATCTTGTATAAATAATCTTTATTGTGGTGTCTACATTTGTGTTTTAATCAGAAATGCTTATGTTGTTAATTTAACTAAATTATTTAACTATAATATTCTAATGGATAAACTTGAGACTTCAAAATGCTGGCCCTTGGTCAAGCATATTGGAGCATGAGTTACTGCAGACTCAGCGAAGTAACTGCAAACAGATAATAAAAAATAATAATAATAATTTTAAAAAAAACTTACTGGGAATTATGTATCAATCTCTACAAATGAACTGATTTTTATTAATATTGCATGGCAGGTTACATTTTACCAAATTGCTTGTCCTGTATGTGGTTTTGACGCACTGTTTTTGTTTGGGATCTTCCAAGCACATATTTTCTCGAATGGCAGATAGTATTGGACTCTCCCCCATGGCTGTGCCTTTGGTGTATTCACATACAACAGAATTAACCATGTAAGGATTGCCCATGTTAAACCGCAAGACCTTCAGAAAGCACAACAGACGGACCCTGGCCTCAAAGAGACGTGGATGGCCCTAAAACATGGAAAGTCAGTAAAAAACGTCATATGCACGAATACCGAGAGTCAATTGCTGAAGAAACAATGGCTCAGCCTAGTGCTCAAAAGTGGGGTGATGTTTAGATTGGCAAAAAAGTCAACACACTCCGTGATCAAGCAGATGTTACTCCCTTACAAATACAGGCAAGTGGTACTCGGAGCCCTCCATGATAGTCATGGCCACTTAGGATCTGAAAATACTTTAAGATTAGTGAAGGATCGGTTCTATTGGCCTTGAATGGCCCATGATGTGGAAGACTACTGTAAAAACAGTGGGAGATGTGGAACCAGGAACTGTGGGAGATGTGTACCCTGCTAACAAGAGCAGCACCGCTGATGAGTAGTGGGCCTCTAGATTTAGTTTGTATGGATTTTCTATCATTAGAATCAGACAGGAAAAACACCGGTAACATCTTAGTGGTTTTGGACCATTTCACTAGGTATGACCAAGCATTCCCAACAAAAGACCAGTGAGCTACTACTGACGCGAAGGTGCTCTGGGACAAGTATTTTGTTCATTATGGACTGCCTGGATCCACTTGCATCAAGGCCGGGACTTTGAAAGCCGCCTTATTAAGGAAATGCTGAATATATGTGGAATAAAGAAATCTCGAACACCCTACCATCCCCAGGAGGATTTTCAGCCAGAAAAAATGAATAAAACCCTGCTGAATATGATAGGCACTTTAAACGCTCAGGGAAAAACACAATGGATGTACAGAAAAATAAGGGAGCGCAGAGTCAATTTATAAGACACAAGGTAATTGTTGCAGATAATACTTCTGATGAGATATATAATAGGATATCAATAGACTAATACACTCAGTACAATTGGATCAGTGATAGTGGTGGTAATAAGGTAATGCTGATAAACAGTGGTGGACAAATCACCAAAAAATCTACTCGCCCAACAAAAAAATCTACTCGCCACCTAGTACCACACGTGTGCTGCTTGAGCCAATAGGAGCTCGCCACGATGTTAAATCCACTCACCCGGGGCGTGCAAATGTATAGGTTTGTCGAACACTGCTGATAATAATACTCACACGGCCATGTGTGGGTACACAAGTGGTGATTGGTTTCTTTAAGAATGTTCGTCTCCCAATTCTATTTTCTCTGGTTGTCTGTTGACAACTCAGGCATACGTGTCGCGTCTGTCTTCTCTTGGCTTACACCCGATCCCTCAGACCGACAGGAACATCAAGGAGACAATGGTTTAAAAAATAGACATTTATTCACACATAGAATAACAATGAACTTTCATAGTCAACTTACTCTGCCGGTGACAGCACTCTCCGGGTTCAATGCGGAACTGCTTGGCCCCTGCTACCGCGTCCGGCATTGCTTGCTAGAATGCAGCACCGTTCTGTGTACAGTTTTGAGCACCGCCGGCCACCGTACTTCCTCTGAGGATCTGCACCCATATATATGGTCCTCAGTATCCGACGGTCCGCTTTCCGTCGAACACCTAATCCGACGCCGCATAATGCATTCCCCTGGACACATTCTCCGATGTTGGAACCGCTTATCCAATGCTCACTGCCGCAATTTAACATGGACCCGCAATCCTACAGTCCTTTATCTTACGGCGGTTTGTGGGACGCATTCTGTCGGATAAGCGAGGACTGTCCTGAAAGGTGAGAGTAGTGTTCACGAATAGCCTCCATGCCTTCCATGTGTGGGATATTGGTGTAGTGGCTTGAGACGTCCATAGTCACCAGCAGTTTGTCCGTGATGTCAATCGTGATAGTGTCCAGTTTATTAATAACATTTGTAGTGTCCTTAACGTAAGATGCCATTTTTGCCACCATCGGTTGCAGCAGAAAATCCACATACTTGGATATAGGATGGCAAACAGAGCCCTTGGCTGAAATAATTGGTCTACCTGGCGGGTTGGTGGTGAATTTGTGCATTTTGGGGAGAACATAAATGACTGGCATAAGTGGATATGTGTGTGTGTGTGTGTGTGTATATATATATATATGACTAAAAGGGAGGGAGAGTAGGGTCAAAAAGGTGCACTCAAATGCTGAATTATGAAAAATAGAAATGGACTTTATTAACAAAGAGTATAAAAAAACACAAAAGACAGACCCACACAAATCACATGTCAGATCGCTATGCGACACAACGTAAGAACACCAAAGAGGTACAATTGGTCTGATAAGAGCCAAAGCAAGGTAACACTATATCATTACAAATATAACATAACAGAACTAGGGGAAAAATATTTCTCCCCAAGTAATGTTTACTGAGATCGGCCGATCCAGAACAAGAGTAGCAATAAATATAGATGATAAATAGATACAGACCACAAGAAAATAATTAAATATATATTATAGTAAATATACATAGACCTCTTAATGATGATGAGAGATGGTTAGGCACATAGCTAGAAATGCATAACATTGTGACCCTTAAATGTGCTGTAGATCAGCTGAATAAAGTGATGCCCAAATTGAGCTGCACATGTAAAATAAGTAGCAGCAGTGGAAAATCCATAAAGTGCACTGGTAGCGCTCATATTAAGTCCCCTAAGATACAGAGCTCAAAAATAATGAGCAGTGGTGGTGTGTGAATAGCATCAATGCTCCCGGAAGAAGCCTTTTTGGCGAAACGGCCGTAGGAGCAGAGCTGTGACAGCACCCCTCCATCCTGTGACCCGTGTGCCTTACCATACTGCGTGAGATTTTCCTCCGTTTTACTGCTGATGTCCCACTACGAGACTTTGGTCTTTATCATCTGATTCTCCTGCTGCCTGACTGAGTAACGCTGGTATTTATCACTGGATTTCCTCAGTGCTTTGTGCACACCTCACACAGCAGTGCTCTATGTCCCTGTGTTATTCACACACCACCACTGCTCATTATTTTTGAGCTCTGTATCTTAGACCAATTGTACCTCTTTGGTGTTCTTACGTTGTGTCGCATAGCGATCTGACATGTGATTTGTGTGGGTCTGTCTTTTGTGTTTTTTATACTCTTTGTTAATAAAGTCCATTTCTATTTTTCATACTTCAGCATTTCAGTGCACCTTTTTGACCCTACTCTCCCTCCCTTTTAGTCATATTATTCCTTGGGTCGGTAGCACCACCAGAGGGTTACATTTTACCTTGACCTCTGGTTAACTGATTATTTAATCATACAGGGGTGATTTGATTGCGGCATCTATATATATATATATATATATATATATATATATAAAAATAAAAATGAATAGACGATACCGTTCTGTGGCTAACGAAATATAGATAGATAGAGAGAGATGCATAAGATTTACTAACAATCTTTGCATAAAACGGGGGTTTTATATGGGTGAGTTATGATACAGTTTATGACAACAATTTAATACAAGATCTGTGCATTGTTGTGTTCCCTCCAATAAATCCAGTTCCTGTGTGTTTTCTGCTCCCTTCCCCCAGATATATGACATGGAGCTGGAATCTGTCCCCACATTCCGTGGATTTCAGGATTTCTGTCAGACCTTTAAGCTGCACCGTGGCAGGTCACTGGAGGGGGATACTGATGAGGACCCGTTGGTGGTGGGGGAAGTGAAGGTAACAGGCTATATTATGTGGAAATCCTCAGAACTGATGATAACCCAACGGTGAGGCTTCCACTGCCCCAACATGGTTCCAGTCTCGCTACCACTAACTTTCTCTTGGCAGCTTTTCATGTGCTATGTGGTGTCACCCCTCCAGGCCTCGTTTAGGATTTATCCCCTCCCAGAAGACCCAAAAGTGCCAATACCCCCTGCTTATTTCCAGCATATTCCGGAGAGTTGCCCTCAGGAGTGCCTTGTACGGGTATATATCGTGCGGGCCTTAGACCTGCTCCCATGTGACAGGAATGGTTTGGTAAGCAGAGAGATAGAGGGAGGAAGCAGGGGTCCCATCGATTCGTACACTCACACACGAGAATGCAACTCCTGCACGCAGCCAACACAAACACACAACCTGCATCGCTTGTGGTACAAGCAGAGCCCAATCATTTGAAAGCACATGCACAAAGCGTCTACCTCTTCCAAATAAGGATAGTGTTGTGTAAATAGAGGCATGTGTGTAGAATTATGTGCAGGGAGAAAAACCACTGTGCTGGTGTGTGCAAATGTAGTGAGTTATTACTATGCCGCATGTACAGAGGAGAAAACACTAGGGTTAGGGAGTGATCACAAAACCACACCAATTGAAACGAAATAATGGGTGAATATATGGTAATCAAAAAAGTGGGTGCAAACTGTGAACTGAAAAGTGAATCAGAAAAGGGGGGAAGGAAAACACAAAGTGGATGTGTCTCCTAAAAGAATTCACTATACTGCACTCCTACTTAATATAAAATTTAACTTTTAATATATTTACATAAAACATATGTTACCAAATCGTTGTATATTGTGCATTAAAAATAAATTAAATTATCAAGAACAAGCGTCCGTGTCAGTGAATGTGCGTTGGAATAATCTCAGACAGCAAATTGTATTCGAGATAGCAGGACACAAGACGCTAATAGTCAGGGTATAAACCCCTCTGGGACACCTATGAGACCAGGTACATGTGTATATATATAAATATGACTAACAGACTCAGTGAATGATTGTATCACGAAAATACTACAGTCCTGCTTAGACTTATAAACCACAGAGCACTTAAGTGCTCTGTGGTTTATAAGTCTAAGCAGGACTGTAGTATTTTGGTAACATATGTTTTATGTAAATATATTAAAAGTTAAATTTTATATTAAGTAGGAGTGCAGTATAGTGAATTCTTTTAGCATGTACAGAGGAGCCACATGTGTGTGCATGTGAGGGTTGCAGTCAGTGGTGTGCGAGGTGCAGTTTGTACGTAGAGATGGGCTTTGTGTGTTGGTGTGGCAAGGACACTTGTATGTACAGAAGCAGATTGTGGTACTGTGTGTGTTTGAATGCACATGTAGTGATGGTGTGTGTATCAGGGCAGATATGGCTGCTAAAAACGCGAGGGTTGTGTGTTCACATGCAGTGGTGGTGGTGGGGGGGGGGTGGGGTTAGGACAGGTGTGGCCAACTCCAGTCCTCAAGGGCCACCAGCAGGTCAGGTTGACTGAGTCAGAATGACTGAGCCACCTGTGCTGAAGAAGGAATATCCTGAAAACCTGACCTGTTGGTGGCCCTTGAGGACTGGAGTTGCCCCCCCCCCCCTGGTTTATGATGAATGATGTACATTACGTAAGTAGTTCTCAGTAACCAGCATTTCCCTGTTGCAGTGTGACCCCTACCTGCAAATCTCGCTTGGGAAGAAGAGATTGAATAACAGGGATAATTACCACCCAAACACCCTAAACCCTGTCTTTGGCAAGTAGGTGCCCACACCCCTCTCACCAGCGCTAACTTTTAGCAACTTGAAGAGATCACACCAGACTGAGATCCCCAACTCCCTATTGTAATGTCAAATGGTTCTGTGAACACCTCCCATTTGGTGGTTAATCTTTAACTTACAGTAATACGTGGAGGTCACACATGGACCTTCTTATCTCATAGTGAGCTGTGTCATTATTGTAATGATTTGGCCAAAGCTCATTGGACTCAATTTTAGAAAGGTAGAAGCATTATTTATGCTGTAAGAAGGTGGGTGGTACTTTCCAGAAGTAATTCACTATTCTTTAAGAAGTGGAGTTCCAGCTTTGTAATAATAATAAAACAAAATAAGTATTGATACTCTGGGTGTCAACATTTAAAAAAAAAAGTAGTAATATTCAACATTCGCTGGCACCATCACACTTTCACCACTAATTATATTCAATCTACTAACTCAAAAACCCAGGACTGGATCATTATCACAAGGTAATCTGGAGCTAGTTGACAGTGTGTCCTTAGCTGCTCTCCCTCCATCTCTGCAGACTGTTCGAGCTGAGCTGTGTCATTCCCCTGGAAAAGGACTTGAAGGTCTCTGTCTTCGATTATGACGTTGTGTCCTCTGATGACATGGTCGGAGAGACCGTCATTGACCTGGAGAATCGGCTTCTGTCACGTTTTGGGGCCAATTGTGGGCTCCCCCAAACCTACAGTGTGTGAGCAACAGATGTGAAGTGACTGTGTGCATGGGTTACATGTGGAGTTATTAGGATGGGTCATTTGGGGCCATAAACTAAAACTGGTTTCTATTATTAGTAGTATATAGCAAACAATACACTGCAACAACAAGATGTCAGTATGACTCCTTAGGCCTCGTTCAGGGTGCCAGCTGCAGGAGTTGGAGGGAGGGCGGGAGGAATTTGCAGTGCGGCAGTTTGCTGGGCGATCTGTGTTTATCCCCAGCAGACTGTTTCAGGAGTTGAGGAGGGGGCGGGGCTACACACGGCAGGTTAGGGATCCAAGCTGCAGTCATGAAATCATTCTCAAGAATGATTTCATTGGCTGCCTAGGTCCCTGTGACGCTGCTGCAGCTTCAAAAAACGAAATTTTCGTTTAGTGAAACTGTAGCCAGCTTCAACTCCTGGCTTCGGAGACAGGGCAGTTGCTACCCTGACAACCAGTATTCAAATTGAATACTTTGTTTCTCACGGCAGCTCGGACGGCAGCACGCCCTCCCTCCGAAGCCTGCACCCTGAACGAGGCCTTACACATTGGGAATATACCGCCTGCAATATAGATGGTGACCACTAGGTGTCACTATTATTAAAATACTCACTGGGTATTATACATAGCAACACAGGCAATCTATCACTTCATAAGACCTATTGGGTATACACCCCATGCAATATACATAGTGACCACAGGGTGTCACTATGACAATGAAACTCATTGGCACTTGGGAATGTAATTTCTGCAATATATGCATGGCCCTACTAGCACAAGTGTAACTATGCATCTTCCTGAACAGCTTTTGCCACCTTCCTGTCCCTTTGAGACAGTGAGATAAGGATTTGAGGAATATATATATATATATATATATATATATATAAAATCAAAAAATAAATAGATTATACCGTTCTGTGGCTAACGAAATGCTTTTATTTGTGAGAGCTTTCGAGATACACTGATCTCTTCTTCCGGCGGATGAAGAGATCAGTGTATCTCGAAAGCTCGCACAAATAAAAGCATTTCGTTAGCCACAGAACGGTGTCATCTATTTATTTTTTGATTATTGAAGCTCGGCTAACACGGTACTGATACCTCTACATCTATATATATATATATATATATATATATATATATATATATATATATATATATATATATATATATATATATATCTCAAATGGAAATATTACTGTGTGCTTATTTACATGTCTTAGGCTGCGGCCCTGTTGATGCGGATCGCACTCATGCTTGAGAGTGGTGACGTCACCAGCTCTCCAAGCATGACCGCCGGGTGTCCTTGCTATTTGGCAAGCGCGCAGAGGGAGGGGTGGGGCGTTGCGGGCAACCCTGCCTTTCACCATTATCACCAAGCATACAGTGCTTTCACTGCAGCAAGGGATTCTGGGAAATTACATGCAAATGAGCACACAGTGCCACCTTTTGCTTCAAATCAAATTTGACATGGACCTCTCTCTCTCTCTCATATATATATATATATATATATATATATATATATATATATATATATATATATATAGATCTGTGTTAGTCTAGGTGCGATAGTGCAGAATAAATGAGTACTTCAATTATTAAGTGATTCCTTTTTTATTTGGACTAACAATTGATATTATAAGTCAAGCTTTTTGTCTCACAATTGTTAGCCCAAATAAAAAAGGTATCACCTAATATTGAAGTACTCATTTATTCTGATATATATATATATATATATATATACACACATATACATACACACACACACACACACACTAGGTGACCTGAGGTGTGACTATCAATCAATCAGTCATGCCCATTTAGGTCTGTGTTTACCTGCCTACCTGTCTCAGGTCAGGTCCTAACCCCTGGAGGAACCAGCTGCTCCCTTCAAAACTGCTGCACCATCTGTGTCGTGTGATGAAGTGGGACTCGCCAAGGTTCACAAAGGACGGGCTGCGCGTGACGGTAGAAAACACCAAACGATACCTATCACAATTTGGTAAGGGAGCCAAGACTATATATCGCTTCCCCCAACAACACACCCTCTGCTAACCCCTTCGGTGCCGGAGAGGCCAGCAACGCATTGCAAAGGTGGAAGGCTGGAATCGAACTGACAATGTTGTGTATTTAAAATCTGCACTTTGGCCCAGATCTACAAAAGGATGGTAAGCGTTAGCACACATCCGCTCCCACTCATATGGATGGAAGTAAAAGATAAAGCTTAGCACCCGTTTGTGGATCTGGGCTCTTATCTTCTCCAGGTGGTGATGCAGAGGAACATAGCGATATCGCTTCTTGCACTAGAAAGGGTTGAAAGGGCTTTCCCTCCTTCGGTAATAACTGAAATAAAAAACAATTTATTGTACTCGCTTTTCACCTCCGCTTTTGTTTTAAATAATATACTGTGCAAGGTATTGATTTATATAGAGCTCCAGTTTGATTGTTTCTTACCCTCATCCACTCAGATTGCTCTTTTGTTGGGCCAATAAAAAGCTGCACCAGATGATGGCTTCCTTTTGGCCCGCAGAGGAAAGAGACAAGTAAAGATTTGGGAGTTAGGCTGCGGCCCTGCTAGCGCTGACCGCGCTCATGCTTGAGAGCGATGACGTCACCAGCTCTCCAAGCATGAGCGCCGGGTGTCCTTGCTATTTCGGAAGCACGAGTGGGGGGCGTTGAGGGCAGGTTGAGCGCACTCGAAAGTTAATTTGTTTTGTTTACCCAAGCGCCAAGGTGGGTGAGTATGCCCGTCCGCGCACTGCGTGAGCGGAGCTTACATATATAGATATATAGAGAAGAATGACCTAGGTGCAAATATGCAGGGGAAGAGAAAAAGAAAGGAACATCATAGGGCAGTATATCCAAAAATCCAGATAATATAATGGTAAGATATGCACTTACACTAGTGGAGCAAATAATAGCCTTTAATCCACTTAGGGACTCACGAACTCAGCTCCTGAAGCTTGTCCTTTTTCTGTAACTGGCCTCTGGGTCTTTGGAATGGTTATCCACATGAAGCGGCAACAGCAATCACGGTGTATCTGTTACACAGACTGTACCTTGCAGATGGATCTCACAAAAGAGGATAGAAAGGGAATAAAAGGAGAAACAGTATCGTGTAAAACCTTTTAATAAAAATGTGACTCAAAATAAAAATAGAGGTAATAAACTCACATTCTGTGAGTCAAATATGGGCAGTAGAGAGTATTAGCGAGTCTCTCACACTCGTGATTAGAAAACGTCGGTTACCAGCCCTCCTCACTCCGGCGGTTACTTCCGCATCACCTGGCTTGGCTCGGCTCTCGCGGGATTTGGTCTCTGATGTTTTAGAAATGCACTGCCACGGCTCCGTTCGGATCAGTCTTGGATCAGTCTCTCGGCATGTCTCTCACTGCACCTGTAACGCTTGCCCTACGCGTTTCTCCAGTTTGGCTTTTCTACTACGCTAACATATTGTTAAAATTTGCGCTGTTTGTATCTTGTTCTATATATAGATATATGTAAGTAAAAACGGCAAGCGCCGCCCGCTCAGTGCTAGCGGGGATACAGCCTTACTCATTAAACTGGGATAGTGCCAATTGGGGCACGATTGCAAGAAAACTTCAGTTGAATGAGTTTCTGTGCCGTAGGGCCCCAATCGGCACTATCTCCGTTTCATGATTAGCCCCTCGGGATAGAGGGCGACGATGTGCTGCCTTGCTGGAGAAGACAGATCGAAGCTGAGGGATTAAATGTAAAATGCTGACCTGAGCCGTCTTTCTTTTGTCCGGGGTTAGAGGAGGGGGATCCCAAACACAGTCACCTGGGCCCTGCAAAGGAGCGTCTCTCACTACATGTCTTGCGGAGTCTTGGACAGGTCCCTGAACACGTAGAGACTCGGATTCTGCGTAACCCTGTGTGTCCTCGCATGGAGCAGGTGAGGGGTAGGGGGAGTGAATGCAGTTCTGGCCGTGTAAAGTCTTAAGGGTCATACCCACCGAGGACCGGACTTAACACTGCTGAAGTAATTTTAATATCTATTTTTTTTATGTAGGTATTGTATGCGATTGGTGCCTTTTTATTTTCTAATTCTTTTTATTTCATAGTGTTTAAGTTAAATAGCGTGGGGAGGGGGGGTGAAAAAAAAGGGACGGAAAGGGAGAGGGTGGGGGAGTGAAGGTGGAGGGGGGGGAAGAGAATGAGGAGGTGGGAGAGAGGGGAATGAGGAGGAGATGGGTGGAGAGAGGAGAATGAGGAGGAGTGGGGGAGAGAGTGGGAGAATGACCTACATGGCAATTTTACTTACATGTTTTACATTTGCAATAAAAGATAATGATTATACATACATTAAAAATAGATCACAATTTCCACATGATGTTTTTATGGTACAAATTCTTCCAACATGTAAGATTCTGGTGTTTTTCCCCCCACCCCTTCAGCACAGTTTTATGTGTGCAAGAAATCCTTATATTAAAAGTAAAAATGGGTTATAAATAATATTACAATACCAATGAAAACAATACAAACGCATAGATCAGAGAAGAGGGAAGGAGTGATAGTGAGGGGGAAAGGCATGTGGACTAGGGGGTAATTATCTGAATATATGGACATTGCTGGGGGCTATTCAGACTGAGCGTGTACAAGACACAGCACCCTTGATTATTGGAGCATATTTCAAGAAGTTCTAGAGCCGCACAGTACAGTATATCTGGTGAAATGTGCAGTGAACACGTTGATACTAAGGCTCCCAGAGCCTTTTGAACTTATTTTTTGTACCCTGTAAAAAAACACGCCTTGTAATGTTTTCCATAGACGTCACATACAGTACCACACCTTATTTACTACCAAGTCCATAGTGGAGAGAAGTGGTTTTCTCCAGTTTTTAGCAATTTGGCATTTAATCATATTCAGTAGATGTGATCAGTTGCATGGAGTATCTTGGTCCCATAGATCATCTTAAAGAGGCAATCCATGCTGGCTGTTTGTTTTCCATTAGTTTTCATTTAATTTTACATAGGATTGAAGCAGGGGGTCTCCAGAGCTGAACCCCATTAATTTCATCTCTGGGGACCCACCGCTTCTGGAGATACAGACTTACAGGGGGTGCCGGTAGCCGGTTCAGTTCAGCTACCAGGGTTCACATAATGGCCACTTTTCCATGCTCCCATGCCCTGCGAGCCAATAGGAAGCCGTAACGTCATCCAGTTCAGCCTCCTATTGGCCCGCTCGATGCTGGAGCTTTCAACTTGGAGTAGGTACCGGCACCCTCTTCAGAGGTAAATATTTCCGGATGCAAGGGATCCCCACAGCTGAAATTAATGGGGTTTAGCTCCGGAGACCCCCTGCTTCAATCCCATGTAAAAAAAAAATAAGAAAATAAAAAACTACTTGGATTGCTCCTTTCTTCTATGGATTCTGTGCTGCGGTTGTCAGTGGTTTCCTCAGTTAGTTTAGTTTTCCAAAACCCTTCGATCTTGAGACAGGACCACCACATATGCAACAATGAGTTGATTTGGCAAAAGTCTCTCCAACAAAGCGGGGAGGCACTGGAATATATTATATTGAATTTGGTTGGAACCAGATACCACATATAGAGAAATGTACACGCATTCTGTTTTATGAGAACACATCGAGGATCTGGTTGTATGCTCCCAAATCTCCCCCCCCCCCCCGACTCTTCCAGATTCAATGAAGAGTCCACATTTCTCTCCCACCGCCTTTCATGCTTGCCCAGCAGTTCAGCATCATCAGTACATAGATATTGACATAGGCCTGAAATAAGACCTTTTCTATTTTCGATCATTAAGTCATATCGCCTCCAAGTCTGAGATTTTGCGATATTTTCGTTAGTACTAATAAACCAATTCAATTATCTATTTGGAGATACTGAAGGTAAGGGAGTACACAGAGTATTTGTGCCATTTTTAGGGGTCCATGTTAATATCAAACATGAGCTAAAACAAAAATAGGTCAATTCCATACAGAAAAATTGAAGAGAAGACCCCCCGTTTCAATCTTGTGTAAACAAAAACAAAAAAACGCTTGGTTTGCTCCTTTAAATCTGTTTAATCTCTTTTGTGATAAAACTCTGGATCCTAAAGTCTACAGGTACATTGTCATTTGCTACTACTTTGATCTGTTCTTGGTCATTAAGATGCCATCGATAGACAAGCAGCGGAAATATCAGGATAATAAATATCTGTTAGGAATGAATTTTACAGAACCCAGAGACCAAAAAAAAAAACATAATTATTTTTTGCAGGACTCAAATAAGTTACATTTACCCTTTATGGGTGATTGAATATCTCTAAAGAAGACTTAATACAGTGTTTTATTTTCACCCCCACTGTGGGGCTCTTTAATAACGGTAGTGTATTTCATTTATACAGTGTCAACAATGTACCCAGTGCTTTATAGAGATATATAAAAATAAAGGGACCTGATACAGGAAAGAATAATACAATAAAGTGCATAATATATTAATGTAAACATTGTAGAGTAGGAGTCCTGCACAGAAGAGATTACAATCTAACTGGTTTGTTGGGAGACAGGAGGAGTATGTGGAAGAGCATGTTTTATAGGGTAAGGTTAAGACAAGAGGGTGTGTAGCGGGTCAGGAGGTCACGTTACAGGGCTATGGATTTTTGGATGTTTGGTTTTAAAGGTGACTTTTCAGGTGGGCTTTGAAGATGGGGGTAGAGAGAGCTTGATGGACAGTGTAGGCAAGCAACATCCAGTCGTGGGAAGAGGGTATGAGAGAAAGCAGTGTATATGAGCTATGAGAACAAGAGAGACCCAGAGTATTCCTGCAATCAGACTTAATTATGTTTCCATTACAGGGAAAACTGCAGATGTGGGTGGACATTTTCCCTAGAAGTTTGGGGGTCCCCGGACGAGCCTGTGTGATCACTCCAAAGATTCCCAAGAAGTGAGTCACAGATATTTCCACATGGTTCCCTTGTAAGTGCTGGTCTCGTCCATAGCAGCAGTAATATACGTGGACCTGACAGTTGTGAGAAGAGAGGGGTGTGTATGTGGAAGAAAGAGGTGAAACAAGGACTGTGATATAGGACAGGGCAGTACTACATACTGAATAACTCCTCCTATAACTTCTCCCCTGACTGCTTCTATAACCACTTGATATAACTCATTTTCTAACTCCTCCCATAACTGATCCTATAACTCCTTCCCTAACCACTCCCCATAACTCTTCCCCTAACTGCTCCTATAGCCACTCCCTATAACTCCTCCCCTGACTGCTTCTATACCACTTGATATAACTCCTTTTCTAGCTGCTCCTATAACCGCACCTTATAACTCCTCATCTAGCCGCTTCTATAACCGCTCTCAATATCTCCTGCCCTAACCACTCCTTATAACTTCTCCTGTAACTGATCTTATAATCATTCATTAAATTGCTTATTGATAAATGTTATATTTTTATGCATTAAATTGATCATCCTGACACATTAAAATGATAATGGCCTTTTATGTACCATTCCCTCATATACCCTATAAACTTTTGCTCTGTGACACCAGAATCCCCCGCATGTGTTACCCTCCATAGGTATTTCTCCTAGTGCCCGTGCTGTGTCTGTCCCATGAGCTCACGATCTTTCCCCCCACGGCTGTCTCGTAGGTACGTGCTGCGTTGTATAGTGTGGAACACGGAGGATGTAGATCTCCAGGAAAGCAACATCTTCGGTGAAAAGATGAGCGATATTTACGTCAAGGGGTAAAGCCGACACAGCAACCACCGACACACACACAGCCGCATCCAACCACTGCAAAATACACAGTGACAGCCTGATACACTGTGTGCAAGCACACAGTGATACATGTGCACACCTCTATACAAAGCACATGGCAATACATGCATACACCTGTTTACCTATGTTTACAGCGATACATGCACACAATTTTTTACACTTGCATACATGCACACATCTCAATACAATGCACATACCTCAGTACACGTACACACACCGATACATGCACACGCATACACATTACATACACAGTGATACATGCACACGCTGCAATACAATGCCCACAACCGACTGCACCTATAGACAGTGATATATGCACACACTTTATTACAATGCACAAACATTAGTACACAAGCACACACGTTACATGTACAGTGGTACATGCACACAGCTCATTACACAGCCATGCTCCTCCTTGCAGGTGGATGGACGGGCTGGAGGGGGACAAGCAGCAAACAGACATCCACTATCGTTCGCTAGATGGTAGCGGGAACTTCAACTGGAGATTCGTCTTCCACTTTGAATATCTAAGCACAGAGCAGGTGTGCGTCATCCAAAAGAAGGTGAGTATCGGCAAGAAAAAGTGGTGAGAGCCTGTGATAGAGAGGACGAGAGAAAAAGTGTGTAAGCGTGTGAGAGTGTGTGAGATCCTGCAAGAGAGAGGGAGGATGAGACCCTGCAAGAGAGAGGGAGGATGAGACCCTGCAAGAGAGAGAGAACCAAGGAGGGCCATCTTTGCAAGGGAGAGAGAGGGCGAAAACTTGCGAGAGAGAGAGAGATTGAGAGCATGTAAGGGAGTGGGTGAGATCCTGCAAAAGAGAAAGAGGGCGCAGGTGAGAGTCACGTTAGACCAGGTTATTTATACCTTTTTACCGGGATCATTCATTGAGCAAAACAAGGTCATGAAATAAATTGTAATTTATTCTGCATAAATTCGCTTACACACAATGATACACAAAATACAGCCAAAAAAGCACACTTACTTTGGTACTGGGGTCGAAAACTAGACTTTCCTATGTGCAGGGAACTCTATGGGAGTTTTACCCTGACCGGGACTTAGCCGGCAATCTCCTGGAACCCAAATCGGCATAAAGTTCCATACGCCACCGCTACGTTCTCTTCTGAGAACTTGGCCTCTCCTGACCGCCAGTTAGTCCAAATCTCCTGGAACTCAAATCGGCATAAAATCCCATCCGCGTCTGCTACGATCGTTTCGGAGAACTTGGTCGCAAAAAGCTGGACTTTGAAATTGAAACCGGTTGATCTGCTATTCGCACAGAAGCTACTTTGAGATGCCTGCCCGCACTCTTACTACTAGAGGCTACGAATCAGATTGGCTCATCAATTCTTATAGTATTCTTTTCATTCACAAAACTCAACAGCCAATCAACGTGTTGGAAAATTCCCAAGCAACCAATCAGAGCTAAGCCGGCTAGAAAAACCGGGTCAGCAGGATATCCGAAATAGCCACCTTTCTCCCTGGCTATCTCCATGCCACCCGCTGTGACAGGCTCCACCAGGTCTGGCATTACAAGTGGCACCCTGGAGGACTGCCATTGATTTCCGGACCTTATACTCCGCCTTTCCCCACTGACCAAATGCTATTCACACCTCTGGGCATCCTCTGGCTGTTTTGAACTCTGATGTTCAGCAGACTTACCGACGGCTTTGGGATCGCTCGGGTAGCCTGTTTTGACATCACTTCCGAATGTAAAAAGCACATTACGTTATTAAAGTATATTTTACTACACTTCTGAGTCTTGGGGGACAGGGAACAGAAAATAAAAATGTTGTAGTTTTATTTCTATCTGCCTTGTTCCCCACACACTTTCCCTTGGACTTTCTCTTGGACTCAGTCTGGACTCTCAGAGTCCCCTTCAACCTTATATACGGCTGGGGCACCCACAAACCCTACACTGGTTGTGGGTCACCTTGGCACTAGCTGGGGTACCCCCCTTAACCTAGGGATTGCCTCAGCCACAGGAATACATGTTTTATTCCTGTGCCTTATTCTCCTTTCTGGGCTGTGCTGAAACAGGGTACCCTAGTGGTGAGTCGCGCTAGTGTTTTCAAGGGGAGATATTCCCAGGACAATGTGCCTACATGTATCCGAGAATCAGGCATGATACCCAGGTACATTTATAAGGGAACCGACAACTCCGGCCCCCAACATTCTAGGCACATTCTGTTAACGGTCCCTCCGCAAAAAAAACCTTGAAACTCATACCCTAGAAATCCCTGCTTGCTGTCATCCCTGGAAAGGGAAAAACACAAAAAAAAACTTTTATTACATACAGTATAACAGAATAGTACATTGTTACAGGGCCCAAGAGCTAACACTCTTGGACCCTTATACACGGATCTCTGGTAACCAAAACGGGCTTGACCTTTATTTGAGAGCCTGGTTACCCCCTCCCGTCACAATGAGATCCTGCGAGAGAGGGTGAAGGCTTGTGAGAGAAAGAGATTGAGAGCCTGCGTGAGACAGAAAGAGATGGGGGGCCTGCGTGAGTGAAAGAAGGTGAGAGTCTGTGTGAGAGATAAAGGGTGAGATTCTGCATGAGAGAGAGCATGAGAGAGTGAGAACCTACGTGAGAGAAGGATGGTGAGAGCCTGCGTCAGAGAGAGAGGTGAGAGAGCGTGAGTCTGCTTGAGAGAAAGAGTGTGAGTGTCTGCGTGTGAGAGGGTGAGAGTCAGCATGGTTCTGTAACAGCTCTAGAGAAAAAGAAAACATTACTTTAGCCTACAGTTAGTGGGGACTTCCGGGAAGGGGAGTGTAGGGGCCTTATTGCTGTACTGTCCACTGTCCCAGGATCACCTGTGGAGCTTAGACAAGATAACCACGAAGCTTCCACCAAAACTCATCATCCAGGTCTGGGACAATGACAAATTCTCCTTCGATGACTTTCTTGGTAACGAAGCAGCGTTTTGCGACCTCGGTTGAGGGAGTGAATCTGTTTTATTTTTTTAATGGAGTGATATTCTGCAGGGATGGGGCTAAGAAGCTAGGTCCTGCAAGAATTTGTCAGTGGGGCGATGCTTTGAGAGGAGTAAAACATAAGCTCTGCAAGACTAGCAAAGGGTTAATGGAGTGATGCTTTGTAGCAGTGAAGGGGTTATTAGAGCGATACTCTGCAGGTATGTAGCAGGGAAGGGGTTAGTAGAGCGATACTCTGCAGGTCCGTAGCAGGGAAGGAGTTATTAGAGCGATACCCTGCAGGTCTGTAGCAGGGAAGGGGCTAGTGGAGTGATGCCCTGCAGGTCTCTACCAGAGTATACGGCACATCTAGTGAGAGGTGGCAATACGATGCTCTGCAGCCCTCTCTCTTCTCACCGCAGGTGTGCTGGAGCTAAACTTGACGTGTATCCCTCGCGCAGCGCGGAACCCCGAACGCTGCTCTTTGAAGACAATGCAGAGGGGCGGCACAAGCTGGAGGTTCCTTCGATTCCTGAAGCTCGGCTCCACCCCCACCTGCTTCATCTCGCTCTTCAAGCAGAAGGCCATCCGTGGCTGGTGGCCCTGCTCGACGATGATCAAGGGCAAGCCACGCCTTTCGGTATGACTGAAGAAGTGTAATTTATTGTATTGAAAATGATAGGAAAATAGACTGTGATCGTGTTGGTGCAGATTATGCTTGAATATAATACGTTTGTCAGTTAGGGGCCTTCTACCGAGGTACAGCTAAAATAATACAGAGAGGAACAATGTGACCTTAATACACTCTGACACCCTCAGATATAAACACAATCTGAAATCCAGGCACACATTCAAATACACACATACAAAATCAAACTTGTATACAAAACCACTAAAATATACTTGGATACAAATACACCCACTAAGATAAACCCACACAATCTGTAAACCAATCACAGCATATTCAGATACATACTCAAAACAACCAATATAATAAAGTGTTCCAGCACTCACTGACTCTTTAGAAAAACGATCAAACAAGGAATATGCCAAATTGAGAATTTAATAATGAAGACAAAAATATATAATAACTTGGAACAATGTCACACATGCGGGCAATAAAAAATATAGTGGTGCGGAGAAAAAACGGGAAGGGGAAAAGGACAAGGAAAACCACAATGGAAAAAGAAGGGGGGGACAGAAAAATGGAGGAGGGTAATTAGGCGGGCAATGTTTCGGGGTGAAGACCCCTTCCTCAGGCCCGTTCCCTCAGGTCCAGAAGGACCAAAAGGTACTTCCCTAGTCCCTGCGTCCCCAACAGACCATGCAAAACCCAACGAGGAAGATACCGAAATAAATGAAAAAAGCACAGGCTCAGTAAATAATGTCCAGATCCAGCAATAGGATGTAAGCTGCTGCGCAAAAAAATATATAGTCAAACCGTAAAGTCCTTAGTCTGTGCAGCGAAAAATGATGATGCTCTCTCTCTTTCTCCTGCTGCGGGGGAATACTCAAAACAACCAACTCGCACACTCCGATACATACACTCAGATGTGAATGCAGCCATTGAGACACAAACACTCAGATACACATATTCACAATCTGCCATCTAAACTTAACAGGGTTGAACTTGATGGGCATATGTCTTTTTTCAACCTCTGCAATGTAACTAAATACACACAGGGCCAGATCCACAAAGCTGCGTTAACTCAGAGCTTATAATATAATATTATCAAAATCTGTAACAGACGGAGAAAGATCAATCCCCTCAAACCACACTTGGAGAGGTTTCTGTGCACAAAAGGGAGCACACCTGAGATACATGCAAAGTATATTTAAATTAGCATATATCACAGGTATCTCAGATCTGCTCCTTTTTGTACACAAGTATCTCTCCACGTGCCTTTCCCCTTCTCTACCTCTCCCCCACCTTTAGGTAAGACCAAGGTAACACATCGTTAAATCCCTGCATTAACTATAATGGAGCTCTGTGGATATGCGTTGTTACAGAGAACACCTCTTTTGCATATCATTAGCACTAATGCCTATTATAGCAATACAAGGGCACATTACAGCTGAAAACAGCACGTAGCACTACGTTATGACCTTTGAAGATGCCCGTTAGCACTTAACGATGCATTAACTTAAGTTAAGCTTAAGTCAAGTCAAAAATGGAGCTTTGTGAATCTTGGTCACAGAGACGAACAAAAACATGTAGATATATGTCACAGGAGACCAGACAATTTACACCTATTTACCAGGATCATGCATTGAGCAAAACAAGTTAATGAAATAAATTGTACATTTATTCACAAGAAAAGGCATACACACAATGATGCACAAACTACAGGCAAAAAGACACACTTACTTGAGAACTGGGATAAAAACTAGCCTCTCCTAGGTGCAGCACTTTTGGAAGACCCGCCCACCCTCTTTCTGGCTGTAGACTTGAAACTGGAACCTAAGGCCTCGGTCCCGCTGCGCTCGTTGGCGCGGGCGGCGGGTCGCGAGTTCCCCACCAGCAGGGGAATCCTCGCGAGCCGGTCCCGGTCCCCACTGGCTGCACAGAGCACTACACGCTGTAGCGCGTCAGCCGCTGGAGACACCAGAGAATGGTGTTTTCTAGCTTTGACGCGTGACGTGTGTGGCTGTGAGCCAATGGGGAGGGGAGGCTGCGGGAGGAGGAGAGGCTTCGGGGAGCGGGGAGGAGTGTGGAGTGAAAGCAGGTGAGTGCCTTTCTCTGTGTGTGTGTCTGAGTGCGTGCCTGTCTGTGTGTGTATGTGTCTGAGTGTGTGAGTGCCTGTCTGTGTGTGTGTGTGCCCGAGTGCCTGCCTCTGTCTGTGTGTGTGTGTGTGTATGAGTGCGTGAGTGCCTGCCTGTGTGTGCGCGCGTGTGTGTGTGTATGAGTGCGTGAGTGCCTGCCTGTGTGTGTGTGTGCGCGTGTGTGCGTGTATGAATGAGTGCCTGCGTGTGTGTGTTTAAACTTACCTTCCAGCTCCAGCCCGAGTCCGTGGAGGGAGGGGGGGGGGAGAGTAGCGGGTCCCTCCGCTCAAGCCACGCCCCCCCTCCCTGTCAAACCTCCCACCTCCCGCCCACCTCCCGATCAAACCTCCCACCTCCCGCCCACCTCCAGCTCCGGCTCCCGCTCCCTACAGACCGCAGATCGCGGTCTGTGTATCTCAGCGCACCGCCTGTCAGCAGCGCAGGTGCGCTGACTGGGAGCGGGGCCTTAGCCTTAGACTCTTAGAGAACTGAAAATGTGATTGGTGCAGGGGTTTATAATACTTCTGGGTTTTATTCACAGAATACTACAGGCCCATCAGAAGCGTGAGAACATTCTCATCAGCCAATCAGAGCAGGGCTGATGATGTCAGAGGCAGAGTTCGTGTTGAGCCTGCTTGGGACGCCCCATGGGCGGTACATATGTTCTGGCCAATAGGAAAAGCGCCTACGATCGCCATCTTTTCCTTAGCCAGCCCATTGCGTCCCGCTGGGCAGGCACCACTGAGTCTAGCAGACCAGAGGGTCCACGCCAGGGGTTTCTGTTCTCCGGACCCAGTACTCCACCCTGCCCGTCCACTTAGCACCCCGACACCTCTCAACATCCCGCCTTCTCTTTCATGTAAGGATTCTATGCAGACTAGCTGGCACCTTAAGTATATGCCCCAGCTGACTGCATAGAGCCTTATAGTAAACACAAAACACGATATAAAGTGCACTTTATTAGAGAATATACTTTGGGGAACCCTTATATATATATATATATGGTTGGAGTATCTCAGAACCCTTATATAGGGTCTGGGTGACCTGGGCATTTCCTGGGAATCCCCATTAACCTAGGGACTCCTTTGACGGTTTAAAGGACACCTCATATCCCTATGCCCCTTTTACCTTTCTGGTCTTTGCTGAAGCAGGGAACCCCTAGTGTTGAGTTGCGACAGCGTTTTCAAGGGGAGATATTGCCGGAACATGTGCGTACATGTACCCAGGAAACAGACCAAATTCCTGGGTACATTTTTAGGGTAGCCAGCAACTCTGGACCCTGGCTAGCTAGGCACATTCTGACAACACTTTATCCGCAAAACCTCCCATGAAACTCATACCACAGCAATCTGTGCTTGCTGGCACTCCTGGAAAGGTAAAAACACATAAAATACTTTATTGTCGCACAATACATACAATGCATATACTGTATAATCACTGGGTTTAAGAGCTGACACTCCCGAACCCTAATACATGGATCAGAGGTAACCAAATGGGCTTAACCTTTATTGTGAGCCTGGTTACCTCCTCACCGTCACAATATATTCACATACTCATACAAGCACAAGCAACGCTCAGATTCACACACGCACAGAAATACACTCGTACTCGGATATAGAAACAAATGCACAGAGATATGCACATAAGCACTGAAATACATATACACACACTGACAAATATACATTTAAGTACATTGGCAAGCCCCTCCCTCCTCCCCCCCCTCCCTCTACACACACATGGACCACACACACAACCAAACTCGCACTGATTCACAGACACACACACACACAGGCCCCTGCTCTGACATACGCAATGTCTGCTCCCCGCAGGGAAAGGTGGAGCTGACCTTGGAGCTTGTGACGGAGAAGGAAGCGGAGGAGCGTCCAGCTGGGAAGGGCCGAGAGGAGCCCAACACCAACCCCAAACTGGATCCCCCAATGTAAGTATTCCCAGTATATAATAGATCCCCTAATATAAGGATTACCAGCATATGCATGTTATAGATTCCCAGATGTATGGATCACTTGTACAATATGAGCATATAATCGATCACCGTGTATAAGGATCAGCTGCATGTACATGTAAGAGTTCTTCTTTATGTAAGGATTGGCTGTATGTACATGTAATAGTTCTTCTTTATGTACGGATTGGCTGTATGTACATGTAACAGTTCTTCTTTATGTAAGGATTGGCTGTATGTACATGTAATAGTTTTTCTTTATGTAAGGATTGGCTGTGCAGTATGTACATGTAATAGATCCCAGAATGTATGGATTTGCAGTATGTACATGTAATAGATCCCCTTTATGTAATGATGTCCTGAATGTGCTCACACAAAGTAACTGAAATATTTTTTTCTGTATTAAAAATCATTATTAATAAAAAAATATTTAGACAGACACTAAATAACCACACCTGATATTGCAATAGTAGTAGAACATCAGCAGTTAGGGACCCATAGACGAGTGAAGATGCATTGTAGGTTTGATACCTTTAATATATGTATACAGAGCTTTTCAAACCCCACAGGTCTCGCTTTCATATGTACAAAGATTTCCAACCCTACATGTCTCTTCTTAATGTGCACAGAGTTTTCCACCACATGTCTCTCTTTCAGGTTTGCAGAGCTTTCCAAACATCACAGGTCTCCTCTTCACATATAATTTTCCAAACCTCACATGTCTTTTCTTCAATGTACAGAGGTTTCCAAACATCATGTGTCTCCTGTGCCTCTGGCAACAAACCTCGTCTCCAGTGTTGGCTGCTGCACGCGCTATGGCGGGAACAAGATCCTCCCCTCTATGGTGCTGGGCCCAGTAGCTGCCTGCACACGCATGTAGAGATCGCGATGCGCGACCAAATATTGTAAAGACAAGGCGTTTGTCTTTTCTTGTGGTGACGGAGTGCTGGCCACGTTACAGCGGCGGTTCAGCCATTGAGGATGAACCAACCGCAAGATGTCATGGCCGCACCCCCGCCACGCCTCCCCGTCGCCAGTTGCCTAGTATCCACCAGGTTGCACTGACTCGGGTAACGAGCGCCGCCAGGCACCCCGTCGCGCGCTCACTGGGGCCTTAGCCTTACAGCTTTTTGGAGCAAACACTTTCTAAGCCAATGACAGTTGTGATACCATCACTGTCCTTTGGGTGCTGGAATAGGGTAGCTATGGGACTTTCCAACGCACAGAGAGTTAATCTCCTTAGAGAACTCAGCAGCAGCTGCTGCCTAATTGAGCAGACTGAACAAGGAAGTTTTTTAAAAGATAGACTGAAAGCTGCCATGCTGAGGGACTGACTGCTGTCCCAGAGAGAAGGGGACAGAGAAGAGTTCTTCCCTGCAAGGGAAGCTGGCACAGCCCCCTAGGCCTGCTGGACGGTGGTCGTGGAGCCTGCTTGGACTGCCTGGGTTGTTAATCCCAGGAAGAAGGAAGGACGAGAGACCGTGCTGAAGCGAGAAAGTCCTATCCTTAACATTGGATTTACAGAGGAGAGATTCTCTGAGCTCTCATGGTGCCGAGCTCCCCTAGGAAGGAAGGCCGCGAGGCTGCGCTGAAGTAGGGACGTCAAATCCAAACCCTGGACTAACAGATTAGCGAAACCCTTTATTGCTGTGTATAGAGACTTTATATGTTCAGTCATAATAGTACCTGTTTGGGGTGGTAATCAATTTACCTGTCCATCCGAGTGGAAAGAGTTAAAGCTTTATGTGTAGTTGGTCTCCTAAGAGGAGTAGGAGTTTAATTTATGATTTCGTTTTGACTTAAAGGGACGATGGGCCTGTTAGTATATTATGTATCTCTGTAAATAAACCTTGTATAGAGAAATACTATGTTTCCTGCCTTAATCTGGGCCAAAAAAGATGCTACAACGTGGTGTGGGCATCACAATTGGTGGAGAATGTGGGCAGTCCAAAAGGCACTGAGCAGCGGAAACGGTGGGATTGAAAATAAATGCGGGGATTTAAAATGGCCACCTAACTGAAGTGAAAAACAAAATTCTGCAAGCAAAGTCTGTTCCACTATGTATGACTAGTTATGCTTACAGGATACACAGGAAAAGATATGAAGAATTGAGGAAATAGCGCCTCCAGATGTCAAGGTGAAGAATACACCTGAAGGTAGGAAATGGAGGATACAATGTGTTTTACAGTATGTGTAATGTGCCTGGCCACACAAAACAATGTCCTTTCAGAAATAGGTATCCCAGCATGGTCCCGCAAAAGGAACTGCACCAGAATTGTTTATGGTGTGAAAAGCTGGACCACACCAAACACTGTCCCTTCATGCTGGATGAGGATGATGACGCTGATGAGGAGGAGGTCCTACGGGGCCTCCAATTTCAGCAGAAGCTCTAGAAAAATTTTTAACCCGTGTGTACAGGAAGGCGTGGGTCAGAAAAAAAACCAGAGATGAGCTAAACCCCAGAGCGCTTGGCGCAATTGTCACAGGAACGACGACTAGCCTTGGGATGACAAAGGCTACTGCTACTGCTATATACAGAAAGCCGAGCTAATCAGAGAAAACGAGTACTGACTGGAATCTTTACTATGAGATCTCCCAGAAAGATGTTCAAAACTTCATCACAGAGTTAGAAGTTTCTCAGCAAGAGGCTTGCATGCTCAAAACAGAGCGTGGTAAGGTAAAAAAAGACACACCCTCAGCACAGAGCTGGAACTCTCACGCCATGAGGTCCATGCTCTCAGCACAGAGGTCTGTGATTAACGGATACTGAAGAAGAGATCCTGATTCGTTCAGAGACAGTAAAAAGGCAAATACAAGTCAGACAGAAAAATTCAGACTTGACTGACCAGGTCAGTGAAGAAAATAAGAAGCTTCGCCAAACAGGAAAAGTGAAGAAGCAATTGACTCAGGAAAGTTAGATATACAAGGTCTGCGCACGAGTCTGCAGAAGGCCAAGGAGAAACAGACGGACGCTGAAGAAAAGCAGCGAGTTCTACAGGAAGCAAGTGTCCAGGCTACTAACCATGTACAAGTGCCAACGGAATGGCTGAGAACCCAGTGTGTCCCCCCAGAGCAGTATGAGGAGCTGAAGGCCACGCATTGTGTTACTAGTGCATCACTAGAGATGGAGCTTAGATGCCACGTGACTGTATGAGAGGGAGTGGGAAAAGGTCCAGAAACTGAATCAAGAGATGGAGAAGCAGAAAGGCTGCTCCATCCCCATGAGTCAGTACGCGAAGGAGAAAGAAGCCTGGAAAACAGAAGCAGTGGCGATCCTAGCAACAACTGCAGAGCTCCAAAATATGAAGGAGGTGCTGATGCAAGCCCAGAGCAAGCACCGGGAAGAGGTGAAGGTTCTGAGAGGGGACTTGCAGGATCAAACTGAAAAACTGCATACGCAGATTGCTGAGCGCAAGATGCAGCTCGCCGAGAGGGATGAGGTCTCTGTCCGACATGTGGCCTGCCTGACACTGCGCTATGAGACTGAGTTGGCCGATTGGCTCGCAAGCTGCTGGAACACACAGCCAATGAGAGAGCCCGGCTGCAGCTGGAGCTGGATTAGGAGGAGCTTTTCCGGGAGGAGCAACGACAGTTGCAGGCCAGAATTAAAAAAAGGGAAAACGGTTTAAGCCTTGCGCTGAATCAGCTGACAGATGTGGAATCGCAACTCAACTCCAAAGAAACTGAACTAGCAGATGCACTGAGTGGAAAAATAAATACAGAATGACAGCTTCAAGACCTGAGGAAGGACCTGGAGTCTGAGAGTGCGGGCCGCAAGATGGCAAAGATACAAAAGCGTGGCCTGGGCGAGGAGCTCGAGGCTCGGAAGACTGAGCAGGATGCTACGTTTGACTCTACTGCTGCCCAGCAGGAGGTTTCTCAGATGAAGTTGGAGAAAAAAGTTACAAATCTAAAACAGACACTTGGGTCACAGAAGCAGTCCATGGAAAAGATGGCGGTTGTTAAAACAGAATGAGGCTCTATGAAATAATAATGCACAGGTGTCTCCACTACAGGAAAAGGTATTGGCCCGGCCCAAGCATCTGTATCCCACAGAAACTAATGCCCGTGAAGACAAGGACACAGTGAAAGCTGGGGACACTACTCAACTACAAAACGAGATGGCAAAGTTTGAACCGCCTAAGCAAGTTGTTGCACACTTGTAAGCGTGACTACAATGCCATTGCACTACCACAGTCTACTTTCCACAAGGCACGAAATGGAAGGATCAAGTTGCGATGGAGTAGCAGAGTAAGAATCCAGTCGTACTGCAGTGCCCATGGGGTTCAAAGTGGATTGCTTGCCATGAGGGCAGCCGGTGTAAAGATACAGTCTTGGTTGAGAATGGGACGGATGTGTGTCCGTGATCGTAAAATGAATAAGACCTCACAGATTGTCTAGCGACACTCCCAACGAAGTAAGTTGAGTCAAGAAAGAAAGGCCCAAGCCTACGAGTCTGCCGACTAATAGAGGCGCCATGGGATGCACTTAGGTTTAATAAGAATCCCGCCAAAGTTGAAGTACTGAAGATAAATGGTGTGGAACCAAACACAGAACTTTTGGTGAATGATCGGTCTTTAGTCTCAAACGCTGAAGGTACGCTGATAGAGAAAGGTCCAAAAGCCATCACCACTAAAGCGGAGTTACTGTCTTCACAAGAGAAGGCCAAACAGTCACTGGCGAGTGAACAAAATGAGTTTACCAACGAGGTCATGGCTCTTCTGCAGGGTAAGGGAGACTCTGAGCACAAGAGGAGAAGACAGAGATGCATCTTCAAAATATGCAGATCAAGGTCATAGAGCGGGATAGAATCCGGGCTGATCTGGCAGAGAGAGCCAACAGACTGGAACTTTTCCAAAAAGTAACACGCCAAAAGCTGAGCTTCAACGCTAAGATCAAACAAGTGAAAGACAAGAAGGTAGCAAAGTACCAGTCTGCAGGCCCAGAAGGCCTAGTACTTTCCCCGAAGGAAATCTCTTCAACTGGAAGGCAAGTAAAAAGAAGAGATGGATGTCAGATGTGTCTGACAAAAGAGGCTGGTGCACTGGAATAGTGCATGGGCCGCTTCACAGGACAATGTTTCGCTGGGTGGAGGAATATGCTGGAATAGGGCAGCCATGGGACTTTCCAACGCACAGAGAGTTAATCTCCCTAGAGAACCCAGCAGCTGATGCCTAATTGAGCAGACTGAACAAGGAAGTGTTTTAAAAGACAGACTGAAAGCTGCCATGCTAAGAGACTGACTGTTGTCCCAGAGAGAAGGGGACAGAGAAGAGTTCTCCCCAGCAAGGAAAGCTGGCACAGCACCCTAGGCCCGCTGGTCCTGGTCGCGGAGCCTGCTGGGACTGCCTTGGTTGTTAATCCCAGGAAGAAGGAAGACCGTGCTAAAGCGGGGATGTCCTATCCTTAATATTGAACTTACAGAGGATTCACTGAGCTCTCGTGGGGCCAAGCTCCCGTAAGAAGGAAGAACGCACTGAAGCGGGGACATCTGCTCCAAACCCTGGACTAACAGATAAGCAAAACCCTTTATTGCTGTGTACAGAGACTTTATATGTTCAGTCATAATAGTACCTGTTTGGGGTGGTAATCAGCTTAGCTGTCCATCCGGACCTTTGAAAAAGCTCACATTAGCGCAAAACGTACGTCAGGTGACTTGACGGAATGATGTCTTGATGTGGTAGCACCTGAGAGCCACGGCCTAACAAGAGCCGGTTTAAGATAATTACAGAGAGAACTCTTGCTGCATACTTCAAAACAGATGAGTACAAAATACATTGTTACTCTCCGCATTAGCGGTATGCGAAAGGTCAATTTGTTGCAAGCAATGCATATGATGTTAGAGCTAGAATATCAAGCTGTTGCAGACATAATAATAATAGCATGTTCTTGTATAGCGCTGCTAGTTTTACATAGCACTTTAGAGAGACATTTTGCAGGCACAGGTCCCTGCCCTGTAGAGCTTACAATCTATGTTTTTGGTGCCTGAGGCACAGGGAGACTTGCCCAAGGTCACAAGGAGGCGACACTGGGAATTGAACCAGTTTCTCCTGCTTCAAACTCAGTGCCAGTCAGTGTCTTTACTCACTGAGCCGCTCCTTCTCCTATATGTCACGCATATATTAAGTTTATAAACTGAGAAACACTTAACATGGAAACATGGATAAACATACTTCCTTTGATGCTATCAGATATTATCTAACTTCTGTACAATAATCTAGGAGGCTTTAACAGTATATGGCTATTGTACCACATCTCGGGTTGTACTTATTCGCCCTTTGTATGCCTCTGGTATATAGCAGTTATATCTGGATAAGTATTTAGGGCTCTGCAACTAACACTAATGGTATTTTGACAAATACATTTGCTTGCTTCCTTTGGATACCTACTGCTCATTTCTGACGAAGCATTGACTAGGTTGAATATACAGGAGTATATGTGACTATTATTATACTTCAGGTACCTAATAGTGCTGCACAGGGCAATGCAGGGGTTAATTTTAAGAATAACTACCTCTACTACCTCCCGCATTAGCGATATGGGATAGGCTATTGTTGCTAGCAGTGTGCACCCTTAGAGCTCATTCATCTTCAACTTAAGACGCTTTGGCCAAAGGGTAAAACTAAATTACCCTTTTTCAAGAAAATATATAGGTATTGCACTGTGTATTTTTGTCACATTGGAAGTAGCTTTGGGCATCTTTGTTTGTTTTTTGTTGTGTACATTTAGCCACACCCACTAGCACTCCTTTTGACACTTATATACATACATATATATACTGTATTATGTGGTAATGTTTGGGGTTTCTCAGAGCTTGTTGGTTATCTGTGTGTCTACTACTGGGAAGACCAACTACCTAGAGAAACATACAATATAAGATATTATCAGCTATTCCGTTACTGCTAGACATCATTTAGGAGGCTATAACTGGATGTGGTCCTTTAACCGTGCCTCGGGGCTCAGACACAAATTTTGTGTATGCCTCTAATCAGCAGTAGATGATAAGCATATGTTATTAGGGCTCTGTAACTAAGATGATATTTTGACCAACATACTTACCTGTCTTTCTTAGGCTGCGGACATGGTGCCGCAGCCCGTGCGGACGCGCGCGAGGGTTGAGGGAAAGCGGGTGCTTTCCCTGGCCATACCAGAAGGGCTGTGGGGGTGTTCCTGGGCGCGTTCCCAGTGACGTCACGGAGCTGGTTCGCCCTGATTGGGCGAACCGCTCACGGGACGTGTCGGTCAGTTTAACTGATTTCTCACGCAATGCGCACCCCCTCCCGTTTCTGCACGCATGCGCCCACACGCTTCATGGCAGTCTGTTCGCTCAGCGCGCAGACGCATCCGCACTGTCTGCCATACCATGTCCGAGGCCTTAGACACCTGGTCTCTATGTATGATGACTTACTTGTGGGTTTAGTGCATAGAAGTATATAGGAGTGACCTCATACCTCCTGGACTTAATATTATTGTGCACTGCAATGGAAATGGGATTTTCTTTGTGACTAACAACTTAACCCCTGCAGTTTCTGCAGTAGTGGGACTATTTGTGAATAATAGTACAATCTTTTACCCGATGTGTAGCCTAATTTTTCTTTACATGAGGCTATCCCTTACAGCAGTGCACTCTATTGTAGGAACATTGATTTTATGTAAGGAACAAGAGGATACATTCATATATGCTTTTTATACTATGATAAATAATAAAACATGGTCACATCATTGGTTAACATCAGCTCACTCACTGTGCCAACTAGTGACCTTATAACAGCAATTTAATATGTTATAGATATGTCAGTTAAACGTGTTCTACTGATAGATTACCTTTCATTCAATACATTTGAGACTGCCAATACTCAACTCCCTCACTATATAGTGAACCAGTACATGGAGATGACAATATGTATCATCTCCATGGTTTAGTAAATATGGCTACAGTAGAAACCTTTGTAGCAGCCTTATAGATACTTGAGCTGTACCAGTTTGCTGGATAGTGTTACTAGCCGTTTACTAACTTTTGGCGAAAAGGGTATTCTAAGACACCCAAACAAGATATGTGTCTTTAAAGAACACATGATATATTTCAAAGCATTTTTTTAAAGTATTTGGTATGTCTCAAGGGACTAATCGTGGATATCAATACCAAATCCCTCGATACAACATTATTTTAAATGAATACAGAATTAAAGTATTTTAACGCATTCATCACTTCTTATACACATTACTACGAGTGCATTCATTGGAGAACCTTTGTCTGTGTTTTGATTGCTGTCCATCCGCATAGTAAGGGTTAAAGCTTTGTATAGTTAGTCTCCTAAGAGGAGTAGGAGTTTATTTTATGATTTAATTTTGACTTAAAGGGACGGTGGGCCTGTTAGTATATTATTTATCCCTGTAAATAAACCCCATATAGAGAAATACTACATTTCCTGCCTTAATCTGGGACTAAAAGATGCTACATGGTGTGAGTATCAGACAGTTTACACATCTACAAACACACCCAGATGCCAGACTTGAGCTCTATCCCTTCCCCTTTTGTCCCCTTCACGTCAGCATATGTCTCATAATCCCACCCTTCCAGCCGCCCAGACACCTCCTTCCTGTGGTTCACGTCTTCACTGAAGAGCCTGCGGTACATCGTATGGAGGCGTTTTCGGTGGCGCTGCTTGATTATTCTGTTGGTGTTTCTTCTATTGTTGTTCATCTTCTCTTTTCCGGTGAGTGACCCCAAACTGGGCGTAAGAGAGGCACTAGGGGAGGGCATAGGGTGTATGATGTAGGGCACCACTGTTTAGCTTACTGCCCTTAGACCAAGGGTGGGCAACTCCAGTCTTCAAAGCCCACCAACAGGCTTCAGCACAGGTAGCTCAGTCATATATTATATATAGTCATATTATCGAAGCTTAAAATGCTTTGGCCCAAATAATTTAACTAAATGACTCACTTATGAAAAGAAAAACAGATAAGTATTTAACTATATAAATTGTCATATTGGATGTAGCACTGCTACTTTTTGTCTTTTGGTATATTACTAAAGGTGTGTTAAAGCATAACAACCAGCTATTGTTTTGATCTTGGCCTTTGTTTTAGTCCTATAAATTATTTTATTTTTTTCAACAAACTTTATACATTATTTTTACATGTGATGTTCTAATAGTTAATCTATTTGTTTTAACCAATGTTTTTTTTTTAAATTAGGTCTCCATATAGTAGGACCATCTCACCCACAGAACCACAAAGGGTGATGTTTCTGAGATAAAAATGTCACAGTCTACAAAGGGTGAAGGATAAATCATCCTTAATCTTACTGTGATGAATGATCCAACTGCAGTCCCTCCCACTCCTGCAATCCTTCCATCTGCTGCTGTTGTCCCTCCAGGTGTGTTGTATCTCCATCTGTTCCTGTGGTGCTGCCACCTGTGGTCCTTCAGTCTGTGGACATTCTGCCTGTGTTCCCTCAGGATTCCCTTGTGGCCCATTCCACCTGTGGACCCCCTGCAGTTCCTGTGGTTTCTCCATCTGATTACCCTGCATTTGCTGAACAATCAGTGGAATCAGCAACTATGCCATATATGGGGAGGGGAGAGTGGAGTAGGTATGGGCCTGGGAAGGGGGGTAGTAGTCATGGGCCTGGGGTGGAGGAGTAGGTATGTGACTGGGGTGTGGGGAGAGGAATGGGCCTGGGGGGAATAAGCATGGGCCTGGGTGGGGGGGGGAGGAGGTATAGGTCAATGGAAGAAGAGGGCCTGAACGGAGTAGGGCACAGGACCATATGGATGGAATGGAGAGGCCCATGTGCTCTAGGGAGAGGCATATCTGCCAATGTGCTGAAGAGAGACGGGCCATCCCATATACTGGAGGGGACATTTCAAGTCTCCCCTGAGTTGCTCTGGTCCAATTTCCTGTCTAGGCTGGCCGGGCCCCCCACAGCCACCAGCCCAGGACTGTTGTCCCAGGCCATCCCCACCTGACAGCTGCCCTGAAGCTGGGTATCGCACTCCAATCTGGTGGTAACTGCCATTGATTTAAATGATAGTTACAGCTGGATCGAGGGCATGAATACCAGCCAATGATCCCATTTCACAAAGTGGTACTGTTCTATACGACACCTTCCAGTGCCTAAAGGTGTCACATGGAATAGAAATGGACCCCAAGTCATACTTGAAAGCAAGCATCTCTCCTGCTAAAATATGTCTTAAAAGAAATAATTACATTTAACACAAAGATTTGAAACATTTGTAGGATCTTTCTGATCACAGTACTCATATTTTAGGTGCAACAGTTTGTTTAAGGTACAGTAATTCACAATACCATACTCCTAGTGATATTTACCTTGATCAATTATATACAGTACTTTACTCTTGTAAACCCAATGTTTATTCTCCTAAATGCTATATATAATTGCAGAATGTTTTAAGTCTGCTGGCATTTACCCCATTTTAATTATTTTGGTATCTTTGCTGCTGTTTGATAATCTAACATTATTTCCAATGCTATCTACTAACAGATCTCTCTTAATAGCAGTAGGTCATATAGTGGTTTACAGTAATTGTAGTATATACTGATTTGGAATTGTAGATAAGACAATAAACTCATTATTATGTTGGGGGCTGGATAATCTTTTTTTTTCTGTTTATCTGCTTTGTTTTTTAAGTTTTACTAACACTATGCTTTTTGTATCTTTGTTAAAATCACAGGTGGGTGGTGTTGTGTGCAGCAAATGAGCTGTTGCAAAATCAAAATATGTACGTTTGATGGCTCCCTAACTGGTGGACTGAGATGGGTGAAATGTTCTTACGGATTTGCATCCACCTTAGATAGGCTGGTTCCTTTGGTCCACAGATTTCCTCAGATCAGTCTCAAAAAGGGCAATCCACCTTTTACTAATTTTCTTTTCTATCACTGATAATTCACGCGCTGGATTATAATTAGAACAAAAAGATCCGTGATTTATGTTTGAGGAGAAGGAGCCGAGGACAAGTACAGTATAAATAGAGACACAGCCTCAAGTTGAAGCCATTTGTTAAAGGGTTTTGCTATGGATTGGTTAGGATGTGTGTTGCTGCTGTACTATTATAGCTTAAAAAGAAAAAAATACTTAATAGTTTTTGCCTTATTAACCTGCTGTGATTTGAGTGGACTTTCAATAAAGTGGGATCTGGGGTATGGCCCTCATGCTGCACATGCTACTGTGATTGTAGTATATCAATGTGAATATATAGCAGCAGTTTTTATTATTGATATTGTGAGAAATATTCCCAAGAATAATTATTAAGCGTCAAGAACAATTTAATTGCAACTCTGACAATTTTTGGCAAGGACAGTCATTGGCTGCCATTGCATTATATATATATATATACAGCTAAACCCCGTTATAACGCGGTCCTTGGGGTTGAACCGGGGTCGCGTTAAAATTTCACCGGCATCAGCTCTGGAGCTTCCTCATTACAGATTTAAATCTCCTCCATTTTGCCGCCTTACCAGTGCTCTCCTCTTCCTGCTGTCCACGTGCTCATATCTCTCTGCTCTCTTGCCGTCGTATGCCATTGTTTTTTTCAAACATTCAATTCAATGCTTTATTGACTACCAGACACAGACACAAACACAATTAAACATTAATACATTTTGTACAAAACACATGCAGGGATTGAACTCAGGACCTTCTGATACCAATGCCTTGCTTCTTACCTCTACACCATAGGTTTGGTGTGACAAGACAGGATCTATAAATATATTTATCCTCTACAACACAAGCTACATGTCAATGTGAAATCTTAAGTCTATTTCTAGCTGTCTATGACATCACACAGTTCTGTGGTCTAGTGGAAGAACTTCTTACCAACATATGCAAGAGTCCTGGGTTCAATTCCTGTATGAAATGGTATAATTAACTTTTTTAATAAATTATTATTTTAATTATGTTGTATAATTTATAAATATATAATTCTTTATTATTCTTTATTAAGTAATAATTATTCATTAATCAATAATGATGTATTAATAATAATTCATTATTAATCATTCTTTATGATTAATTATGTATTATTAATAAGTATGACGAGTAATTATTATTAGCAGTTAATTAACTAATTAATAATTAATTAATAATTATGTATTAAGTATTATTAATAATTATTTTTTAATAATTATTAATTAATAATACTATTATTATTAATTATATTATGATTAATAAGTATGATTATTAATTATCATTAACAATTAATAATTTTGACTAATTAATAAGTATTACTAATACCTAATAATTATTAATACCCAATTAGTAATAATAATTATTAATACTTAATTATTAATAAAACTTATTAATACTTAATAACTATTAATAATTAGTAAGTATTAATAATTGTTGTTAATAATTAAGTATTAATAATTATTATTACTAATTGGGTGCTAATAATTATTAAGTAATTATTAATAACAATTATTAATACTTACTAATTATTAATATGTTTCATTAATAAGTAAGTATTAATAATTATTATTAAGTATTTAGTAATAATTATTAATTAGTTAATTAACTGTTAATAATAATTAATAATCATACTTATTAATAATACATAATTAATCATAAAGAATGATTAATAATGAATTATTATTAATACATCATTATTGATTAATGAATAATTATTATTTAATAAAGAATAATAAAGAATTATATATTTATAAATTATACAACATAATTAAAATAATAATGTATTAAAAAAGTTAATTATACCATTTCATACAGGAATTGAACCCAGGACCCTTGCATATGTTGGTAAGAAGTTCTTCCACTAGACCACAGAACTGTGTGATGTCATAGACAGCTAGAAATAGACTTAAGATTTCACATTGACATGTAGCTTGTGTTGTAGAGGATAAATATATTTATAGGTTCTGTCTTGTCACACCAAGCCTATGGTGTAGAGGTAAGAGGCAAGGCATTGGTATCAGAAGGTCCCGAGTTCAATCCCTGCATGTGTTTTGTACAAAATGTATTAATGTTTAATTGTGTCTGTGTCTGGTAGTCAATAAAGCATTGAATTGAATGTTTGAAAGAAAAAAAAACCCCGATGGCGACGGCAAATGGAGGCTTTCAATTCGGGAGCCATGCTCAAACCGCGTTATAACCGATTCGCGGTAGGCGCGTTATAACGGGGTTTAGCTGTATGTAATTGTAATGTAATTCACAATACCATACTCCTAGTGATATTTACCTTGATCAATTATATACCGTAGCTTATACTATTGTAAACGCAATGTTTATTCTCCTAAATGCTCTATACTGTATAATTGCAGAATGTTTTAAGTCTGCTGGCATTTACGCCATTTTAATTATTTTGTTATCTTTGCTGCTGTTTGATAATCTAACATTATTTCCAATGCTATCTACTAACAGATCTCTCTTAAAAGCAGTAGGTCATATAGTGGTTTACAGTAATTGTAGTATATACTAATTTGGAATTGTAGATAAGACAATAAACTCATTAATATTATTGTTGGGGGCTGGATAATCTTTTTTTTTTTCTGTTTATCCGCTTTGTTTTATAAGTTTTACTAACACTATGCTTTTTGTATCTTTGTTAAAATCACAGGTGGGTGGTGTTGGGTGCAGCAAATGAGCTGTTGCAAAATCAAAATATGTACGTTTGATGGCTCCCTAACTGGTGGACTGAAATGGGCGAAATGTCCTTACGGATTTTTATATATATATATATATATATATATATATATATAAATGAATAGACGATACCGTTCTGTGACTAACAAAATGCTTTTATTTTGCGAGCTTTCGAGATACACTGATCTCTTCTTCCGGCATTGTTACCATGAATGAAGCTAAAAAGGGGATTTAAACTTAAAAACAGTGCATACTGGAATGTGATCTGTGATGGAAGACAATCCCTCCCCCGTGCAGTTTTATGTCTAGAGGTGATAAAATGTCAGAGTGTGTGTGTGTGTGTGTGTGTGAATATATAAATAGGTAAAGAGCCCACAGTGTACACAACGCTTTAGAAAATGTGTCTGTGGAGTGGGGGTGTATATCAATGTTGTAGCTAGGTATATATATATATATATACACACACAATGTTCGACAATCCTATACATTTCCACGCCCGGGGCGAGTGGATTTAACTTCCGGGCGAGTAAATATTGGCCCAAGCAGCACACGTGTTTGTTTTTTCTAATTTTCCCTGCTCGCGCTGAAATTTTCCCTGCTCGCGCTGCCTGAAAAAAAAAAACTCCCCCTACCTGACAGCTGATTGGCACGCGCTCCCATGCTTTGTATATATATATATATTATTTTTTTTTAAGGTTATGGTGGGTAAAAAAATGTGACAAAAACCCTCCACAGTAAAGCATAAAGCAACTGTAAATATTCCTGTATATTCATTTGCATGTCTTAGACAGGTCTGCACCCCTGTCTTTCAGCAACCAACCTCACACTGATGATACTCATCAAGGTTGAAACATGTCTGTGAGTGGGTTTACTGGCTTTGCATCTCCCAAGCCCTTGCGTAAAAGCTGTGTCTAAAGCAGCATGCATTGGCTAAGGGTTGCTCATGTGAGCTTGAGATAAATGGTGGCACTGTGTGCTCATATGCATGTCACTTCCCAGAATCCCTTGCTGCAGTGGAAGTACTGTGTGCTGGGTGATAATGGTGAAAGACAGGGGTGCAGACCTGTCTAAGACATGCAAATGAATATACAGGAATATTTACAGTTGCTTTATTTATATATATATATATAAATTGAAATCAAAAGTGAAGTAAAATAATTACATCAAAATGTCTAGTAGTAGAAATACCAGTTATAGTCTTTTGAATAAATCTTTGGAAAGTAGATGTAGAGACGAGGGAAGAAGACTTGATGGAGGTCGTTGTGGTGGTGGAGGCGTCGGCATTGTTGTAATGAATATGATAGAGATAATTAGTTAAAAGTAGTACCGTTTGTACTGGTGATGATCCAGCTGCAACTAATACTCAAAGTCATCATCATACCAGTCACAGCACGTTTAAGCGGAAGGATAATAGTGACACCGTCAATGAGTCCCATTCACAACAATCTCATTGCAGAATGCCCCCGCACCGCCAACCCCTCTCTCACCCCCCCCCCCCCCCCCCCCCTCAATCTGACAACAATGAACTTCCAGTTAAGAAGAGATATAAAAAGGAAACTGAAATAGAAAGTTCAAGTCAGCCGGCTATGTCACTATTCCTATTTTTTTTTTTAAACATAGCCATACTTTCCAGGGGTTCAATAATGTTTTTAATTTTATTCACCTCTTCATCTAGAGTCTAGGCACCCTGGATGAAGAGGTGAGTAAAATTAAAAACATTATTGAACCCCTGGAATGTATGGCTATATTTTTAAACATATGTTTAAAAAAAGAGAAGACATTACAAGAGAATTTAGACAAGCTAGAAACAGAGATCCTTGAAGTAAAAATAAGAAGTTTGAAAGAGACGAGCAGAATTATACAAATGGTAACTACAGGTATTAGAACTACAAAAAGAGTAACATTGGAAAGGAAACAAGGAGATATGATCAATCAAGAGAATATGAGTGGCATAGAGAGAAGCATACTGATATTCCTAGGAACCAGGAAGGTAAGACTCATTATACCCAACAGAGAACATACACTAAACCGAAACAAAAAGAAATATATAACAATAAGTGTTATTATCCCCAAGGGAATAAACATGGGAAGAGAACCCACCATGACTATCCACATACACCTTGAGTCTCCAATAGGGACTTTCTGGGACAGAAAGAGATCTAGAGAAGTCTTTAGAAGGGTCTCCCAGAGTAGAACTTACAGGGAACGAGAAAGATCAAGAGGTAGAGATGACGAGAGAAGAGATATACCTTGGAGTAAATCCTCTAGATAAATTCATAGTCCAAAGGGGGACCACAAGGGTTATAACAAGGAGAAAATATCCAACCATTTTTTAGATCAGGACTCTCATTTAACAAATGGGAGAGCTAAAACAGATTTTTCATTTTAAAGGATCAGGAGAATCAAGGGTCTAGAGGGAAACAGGGATGAAGACGAAAAGAGATCCGAAAGACACAACCATTAAAGAGCATCTTTAATATAAGCACCAAAACCCTCACCTCTACACAAACCACGGTCCCGACAAAGGGTCTCAATTTTAACCCTACAGCAGGGCCGAATCGTTTTGAACTCTTCATTGATGTCAATAAATATTTGAGAAAATTGCCATTAAAGAGATTTTTTCTACACACGGATGCACAGAGTAGGGAGATGTAATTGTGTAGTATGCCGTTAACAGAGAATAGAGACCAGAATACTCTAAGTGATAGTACTAGGGAATTCATACATTCTAAACTGAAGAATAGATCTTCCTTTTACCCCAGTTTCTTTAAGGGAACTTATTTAGAGACCACCTACAGCCTTGTACAGAAGGATTTTGAGGAAATTATAAATGAGAAAAAATCATTTAATAGCAATTTAAGTACTGTAGAAAAATTAGCTCTCCAACAACTACAAGATGATAGAGAAATTAAAATAGAACAAGCAGATAAAGATGGGGGAGTGGTTATAATGGATACATGCTATTATTAGATAGAAGCAAACAGAATTTTTAATGATGTGAATGCCTATGCTAAACTAGAGAAGGGCCCTACAAGTTCTTTCATGGAAGAGGTGCATTTTCGTCTATCAGAGGGAAGATCCTATGGTATTCTAACACTGGGGGGGCACGCAAGATTCTTCAGGGGGGGCGCAGGCAGTGGGGGCGATTTTGCCAGGAGCAGAGCCAGAGAGAAAAGCAGTCTGTGGCTGCAATTTCTCTTTCAGCCATTAGGTGGCGCTGTGCTGCTCAGCTCATGCAGCACCTTGTTTGCCTTGCTGAACACAGCGTGATAAGGTGTGTGTGTGACATGGAGAGGGGGGTGGGGGGTGAAAATGTGACATGGAGAGGGGGTAGGGAGGGTGAAAATGTGACATGGAGAGGGGGAAAGAGGGTGAAAATGTGACGGGAGAGAGGGAGGATGAAAATGTGATGGGGAGGGAGGGTGAAAATTTGAACTGGAGGGGAGGGTTAAAATGTGACATGGAGAGGGGGAGGGTGAAAATTTGACATGGAGAGGGGGGAGGGAGGGTGAAAGTGCCACACTAATCAACCAACCCTTTTAGGCTGAAAATCTTTACTGCTCCTAACGACAGAGCTTTGAGAGGTACCTGTGGACTCCTCCGTCAGGAGTCAGGTGTTCTGGTCCCCAATTCAAAGTTGTATGTTGAATGTGGAAACCCTTTTGCACACACCAGTGGGCTCTTTAACATCCAAAATCATCTGAACTTCCAGGCAAAGGAGTCTCATCTCTGCCAGCTACAGTAATTTCTTCTCTACATAAACTGCTGAGCACACTCAGCTGGAAGTTTTAGACAACACACTGCCTGCGCTGCACCAAAGGGGATGGTATCCCCGTTCCTACAAGTTTGCTGAATCAAAGCTGGTCAAATGTGGAGTTTGTAGGAGAAATTTGATGCCAATACTCCCAAGTGCTGCAAACTAGCTGCCGTGCGTGTGAAAAACAGATAGCACCCCTTACCCACAGTTTGTCCGCTGATAATGGAGTACAGTGCAGATGTTCCAATACTGTTACAGCTGAGTGCAAGCTAATATACTCACCCATCTTGTCCGGTCGACTACTGCAACCTTGTTCTAGTTAGCATTTCCAATGTCCGCCGGTCCCAACTCCAATCAATCCAAAATGCTGCTGCCAGACTCATACCTCACTCACCGCTCCACTGTGCAAATCCCAACACTGGCTTCCCATATCCTTTAGAGTCCTCTGAAAGACTTCCACTGTCCTGCCTGCTCTCTCTGGAATTCCTTACCATGTACCATTAGACTCCCAGCTTTCAGACCTTGAAAAAACTACCTGAAAACTCACCTTTTTAAAGGAAGCCCAACTGGCATAACTCTAACATACAACACCCCCTCCCCAACCCAATTGGGACCAGCTATGCGGCTGGACCGATCTCCATGCTATCTCACACCCCCTAACATCTACAGCCATAAACCTTAATGGGATCAGCTGTGTGGCTAGACCATACTCCATCCTGAGGTATCTTCTATCCCACAATGAGCAGACACGTTTACCTTTTATTTCAACATTGTCCCACATTCCCTCTAGACCACAAGCTCACAAGCAGGGCACTCATTGCACTCATATATGTTTGTGCTTGTTTGTCCTTATTTGGTATCTCCAGTAAGTGTGTTTGTCATTTTATATCTCCCTGTAAACCCATTGTACTGTGCTGTGGAATATGTTGACGCTTTACAAGTAAACAATAATAATAATAATGGGTGGTGAGGGAGAAGATCTAAGTAAAAGCCATGGACATTCAAACATTTTTCCAGGTACAGAAGCACAACAGTAACCACTTATTCCAGACTCATCTCTATCTCCACCAAATGCTGGTGACATTATCACCAGTATCGACTAATACCTCCTTCGGCTGCAATGACTTTGGTTTGTATGTGCATGAATAGCACCAGTTCTTCATTATCAATGTTTGTCTCCTGTGTGATTCAAGCTGGAATTAAGTTAAATATGATGCAAACTAAAACTGAATACCAGTTCATCTTAGTTTAATGAAGATATAAAAAATACATTGTGTCTTAAAGTTATTTTCTCTCATGGTCATCATGGCATAGAAAGACAAAGGGAAAAAAATACTGTGCATTATATTTGAGCAAAAAATGACATTGCTAAATAAGAGCGATTGCTGAAGTCATTGATAAACAAAAAAAACAATAACAAAAAAATATATGTATTGATTAAGTGTGTGGAGGGAAGTACTGTGCGTACTATTTGATGGACTAGACGTGTGGTATTTTTTAATTATGGTGTAGAACTACAGTATTAAGATTTTTAAATAGAAAATGATAGAGGTTAAAAATGATATCAGAGAGTGCATTTTTGTCTAAAAACAAATTGTAAATCAGTGTTTCATATTTGATGATAAATCAGTTTCAGCTCTTATGATGGAATATTTTCAATTCTGAACCCAAAAGAGATCAAGTATAATAAAGATACATCACCTCAAGCTTCAATTTTGTCTACCTTAGAATCAAACAAAGTGCCAACTGTAATATATTGCCATAGGATTTGTTATCACGAGCAAAAACAGTGTCAAACAGATAACATTTGTTATTTTTTTACATTTGTATCCAACAATGAAAGATTTTAAAAAAACTTTGCTGATTACTGTATACCTTAATCATTCACTATATAACCAACCTGATAGTATACTTCTATAAGAGCTAATATCCCAAACTATTTTGAAAAACACATGAAATAAAATAACTCTTCAAAATATGTAACATTTGAAAAACAAAATATTTCAGAACAGCTACCCTTGCATAAATGGTTTCCCACCTCAATAAAGTTAATGGCGTGGTCAGCTATTTCTTTTTATTTTGCCAACACAGTACTGTACTTCATTTTGGTTGCATTTCCGTCAGTTTGTTTTATGAATGTCAGTGGCTGGGCAGTACCCACAAAGGGATAGATCCATAAAGCTAAATATATGTAAAAACAATGTATGTTAGACTTTTCATTTGCATATGGCTAATACAGCGTTAGTCAGTTAACAGGGGGATGACACCCTGACACTAGCTGGCAGCAAAGCTGGTTTGAGTTAGGCATATGCTAAAGAAGATGCCAGATACTGTATATATTGCAATGCAGTGTATACCTTATGGTTGGGCATCGGCCCTTTTGTGTGGACTGTTAGTGGGAGACTCACTGAAGGAGACCAAGTTGGATGGGTTAAATCCAAGATTTATTTCAGCTATCCATTGAGCACCATTGACGCCAGTGACGTTACCTAAATAGCTAATATCCGTTAGCTTCCCTGGGTTTAATGTGTATCCTCCAAGCTAACTACATGCAAAAGCAACGGTCGTTAGTTAGCTCATTAGCATACGCTTAAGGGCCGGGACCCGCTGCGCCCGGCGGTGCGGGCGGCCGCACGAGCGTTCCCCACCAGCAGGGGAATCCTCTCAAGCCGGTCCCAGTCCCCCCTCACGGCACAGCTCACTACACGCTGTGACGCGTCAGCCGCCTGGGGAGTGATTGCAGGACTTTAGGGGCAAGCAGTAATATTTTCTTGCATTTCCCTAGAAGAATATGGCTTTACACTGAGCCCGGGGGGGTGGGAGTAGCGGGTCCCTCTGCTCAAACCACGCCCCCCCCTCCCACTCCAGCTCCCTACAGACCGCATATCGCAGTCTGTGTCTGTCAGCGCCCCGCCTGTCTGCAGTGCAGGTGTGCTGACTGAGGGAGCGGGGCCTTAGCCTAAGGCCTTGTCAAGTTAGCATTGCTTCGCGTTAGATTCAAATAACATAGCATTAAGCATGTCATATCCAAAAATGGCATTACTTCTATCATATCCCTGAACAGTTGTTTATTTAAAGTTAAAAAAAAAAAAAAAGAGAACACAGGAGAGGAAAATAACCTGGTAAATAACAATGATAGTTGTTCTGTGATAGTTAAATCATACAGAACTGTGGTTTTACAGTCATCAAGACCCTGTTAGAGACCTATTTCAGGGTCTGGATGTAACACCAGCCTTTTGACATGACCTAAGTAAAGTTATGTTAAATCCCTGCGTTGACTGTAACGGAGCTCAGAGGATATGCGTTGTTAGAGGGAATGCCTATTTTCATATCATTAGCACAGATGTCCGTTATAATAACGCAAAGCCTCTTTACAGCTGAAAACAGTAAAGCATCGTTATTGAGCTTTGAGGAACCCTGTTAGGACTTAACAAAATGTTAATTACAGTTAACATATTGTTAAGTATTAAATGCACTAAAGAGGATCTACCCCCCTAGGAGAGCCTAGGAAGCCCCACTGACACTAGGTTAATTTGAACCATTTAAAAAAATGTGTATGTACAGTATATACATATAAATACATAAAAGCATGCTAACATCAATGTATCATATTTAGGATTAATATATACGTAAAACCACAGTGTCTCTTATTAAACCAGATGTGTGCCTATGCGTGGCAAAGATGCAGCAGAGGCTGGTAATAAAGTACACACGTAGGAAGTAGAATAACGCAAGCACATTATAAGTCCATAAAAATCCCCTATTTACTGTAGGTGTTTGCAGCTAGTGAAAAAAAAGTCGTTCCCCCTTCCAAAGTAAATCCTGCAACAACAAAAAAACAGCACAATAGAGTAATGTGTTCTAATATAAACAAAAAAAGGCATTAAGCAAAATTAATAATCCCAATATACATATAATTAAGATCTTGTCACATCTACCAGATGTAATATTGAGATACTCCTGCATTCAAAGTACTTATTCAACAGTCTTTCTTGCTCCAGCATTCTGTTTATTATCCCCAAGAGCCTTGTATTATCCTTGACTGCAGGTGGTTGCCTCCGTTGTGCCTAGCACGGTGCCATGCTGTTATCTTCTCTGCTCTCCCTCTCCATTGGTCGGAGGATGGGGGTTCTCTGGGGATGACGTCAGTGAAGGGTGTTATGGCAGATGTTCAAACAAAAGTTCTGTAGTTCAGACTCTGTCAACCCTATGCGTTTCGAAATGCTATTCCTTCTTCAGGCATATACAAAGTTTCACGCCAGGTACTGTATGTAAAACGTCCTATGTCTTTTATATAGTTGACAACAGCACAACAGAACTGTATTTCGGTTTTAGCACACACAGAGAAACGTGTATTCTGAAGAGAAGTTCTCACATACAGAAACAGTATAAAAATGGCAGGGACGAGAGGCGCATGCGCGACGGACTGGGAGATGGCCGCTTAAGCTGAGAGCTCCTCCGATCCCCAGCGCATTTATATAAATAAATACAATAAAAACCCATCCAAACTCGGCGCAAAACATACCCTCAGCAGCATTGAAGCGGCGGCTATGCCAATAACTCGGGCCACGACAAAAAGCACGAAGAGAAAGTCCCTGGATCTGAGATCTTATTTCTGGCACACAGAGCAAGTAAAGGCCAGGGACGAGATGGCCATGTCTGCAGGGGGGAGTTCTGACACAGATTCCACGCAGGGCAGGGGAGACCCAGAGGAGGATGCTGGGATGCAGCCCGTCCTAAGGAAGGACATGACTAAGTTCCTAACGGAAATAAAAGACTTTCCGTAGTGAAATAGATGGGTTGCGCAAGGACATACAGGGAATAGGAGAACGCACCTACGAATTTGAGCAGCAGATGGATGTCTCTATGGAGTGTCACCAGCACACGGGACAAGAATTAATTCACAGAAAACAAAGACTGCTCGAACTGGAAGAGAAGCAGGAGGATGGAGAAAACAGGGACAGAAGGAACAATCTCCGGCTGAGAGGCATACCTGAGGAGGTCACGGACATCGAGGACTTTGTGGAGAGGTGGATGGAGTCCCTGCTGCCAGATAAATCCCCTTCTGAGCTCCAACTGGACAGATGCCACCGTGCCTTGCGAGCGAAACCTCTTCCCAACAATCCCCCGCGTGATGTCATCCTGCGCATTCACTATTTTAAAATAAAAGAGGCGCTTAGTAAAATCACAAGGGCATCCCCCACCCTCCAGTTCGAGGGAGTGAAGCTGTCTGTTTACCAGGACATCTCCCCCACTACTCTAAACAGAAGACGGGCACTGCAAACCCTTACAAAAATACTGAGAGAGAGGGGCATACGTTATAGGTGGGTTTTTCCCTTTGGACTCCTCATCATTAAGGATGGCAAAGCCCACACCATAAGGCATTTAGAGGAGGGGGCAGCACCCTTGCAATCCTTAGGAGTTAAGGACAAGCTCCCGCAGCAATCAGAGCAGCGCCCGACTGCAGAAACCTCCTGGACACGAGTGAGCAGGGCGGCTGAGAACAGGAAGACCAACAATAAAAACAAACCATAAGGTCGGGAGGGGGGATTGGACTGGATATTACCCCCTAGTTATACCCCAGAGGACACATTGCCCCCTGGATGTGACAGTCATTGGCTACAGGGACTAAGTTTCTTTTTCTAACCTGTTGCTGCAATTTGAAGCAGCTTTCAAGTCATCCTCCTGTGAAGTAAAAGATGGCGGTCCCCTGTTAGCAGCATGAGAAGCATCGTGTTCCTGTCCTGGGATAATGGCCTCCAAGATGGCGCCTTCTGCAGCTACACTGAGGAGCCGGAGAAGAAGCGGGAGTTTTTCCCGGGTACGCATGGCGCCCCTGCAAATGGCGCGAACGGACTGCTGCCAGGCAAGTGGGAGGGAGGGGAGGAGGCGGGGGCGGAGTTTCGGGAGGAGCGGAGGAAGAGGGAGGCCCCACTTACCCGATCCGCATGCAGCAGGATCTGACGTCGGCCGGAGCAGAGCGCCCGGATATGACGTCATCGGCGCACCCGGATATGACGTCATTGGCGCGCCACCCGGAAGGGAAGAGGAGAACTGCAGAGGACCCGAGGCAGAGGTACGCGCATTCCTCAGCCGAGGGTCCCGACGGCCAGCGGGAGGGTGGGGGGGGTGCTGAGACAATGGGAGGGGGGCCAGAGGAGAGGCTTGGCGACACACTGGGCAAGGCAGCCCCATATCACAGCAGGGGGCAACTGCGGAAGCTGCTATCACGCGGAGCATCAGGCTCCATAAATAGGGGGAGATGAGGGAGTGGGGTGGATGGAGGTCGAGAAGGAGGGCAGCTGAGGAGAGGACAAGAGGGGGGAGAGAGAGCAAGGAGAGGGTGCTGAGGGCAGAGAGTGGAAGGGGAATAGGAAAGAAAGCACAGAGGAGGAGTAAAATTACAAAAGCAGGGAAAACAAAATTAAAAATAACAACACAGGAAAGAGGATAGGCAGCTAAACAAGTTAAAACAGGGTTAGCACAACAGGTTAATTATCCCAATCAAGGGTGTGGAGGGGGAAGAGGGGGAAAAAGGGGGAAAAGAAGATAAAGTTTCAAGTTGAAGTTTCGAAACAAGTTAGGTTTCCCAGGAAAGCTGGGTGGAAGAGTTACATAATGGTATACTCTATAAGGGTATTTAGTGGTACATCAGATAATGCTCCACAGCGCGGGGGGGTAGGAGGTAGCTCCGCTCTCCTGGTAGTAGGCATGGGCCTCAACCACACTGACCGGGATACATTGGGGTCAGGTGGGCAAGACCCGGGGAATGTGGACTTTTTCCAGAACTGGAGCCTTGCAGTGATGAACGGTGAGGTGGACACAAGGCCACGGGGTCCCCGGGCACATGAGCTCAAACCAGCAAGGGCTGGCAAAAGCTCAGAACAGCTGATATTGTTGTCTATTATGATGCTGTCTATACCATATGTTGTGTTGTCTCCCCTGTCTGTTTTTGTGCGTATCCCCCTCCCCCTATCCCGACCCCCCACAAGGAGCGACTACAGGAGCATTCGGAGTCACGCTGTCTAAAGGAATCTCAGCCATCGTCCGGCAAAATCACCCGTATGAGTGCACAGAATAGGGTAAGCAGATCTATACACACACCAAAATGTCTGTAACCTGGTTATCCCAAAATGTGAAGGGCTTTAATAGTCCGCAGAAGCGGAGGGTTGCCTTTTCTGAATATAAGAAAAAGAAAATAGATGTTTTGTTCCTACAGGAAACACACTTTCGGGCCAGACATAACCCCAAATATCTAGATGCCCAATACCGACAGTTTTATTTAGCCTCAGCAAGAGAAAAAAGGAAGGGGGTGGCTATACTCCTACACAATAACTTCCCATTCAAAATAGAGAAGATTAAAAGAGATGTGGAAGGCAGGTATCTGATTCTAATAGGGACAATACAAAACAGTAAACTGACATTGGCCTCAATCTATGCCCCGTGCGAGAATGACCCGCAGTTCTTTAGATCTTTTTTTGCTATCCTAAGCAGGGTTGCAGAGGGCAGTATAGTACTCGCTGGGGACCTTAATAAACGGTTGGACCCAGATATGGACAGAACACAGACGAAACATAGAGACAGAGTGGAATGGGTCACAGCTCTCCGACAGGGGATCAGAGAGAATCAGCTGGTGGATATTTGGAGGGAACAACACCCTGGGGAGCGGAGTTACACATTTTACTCAAACCCACACGACAGCTACAGCAGGATCGACTATTTTTTGGTGTCAGCTAGACTGGTCCCCCAGATCACCTACTCAGGGATACATGATATTTAGTGGTCTGATCATGCACCGATTGAGCTGAGGTGCTCCCAGATCAAGCTGATCAGCCCGGGAGCAAACTGGAAACTAAATGAGTCTTTATTAAAGATCCCAGAGACCGCGCAACAAATTAAAGCCGAGATCTCACAATTCTTTAAAGCTAACACCGGCAGTGTGGAATCTCACGTCACCTTGTGGGAGGCTCACAAGGCTACTATGCGAGGGGTCCTGATAAACATAGCAGCAGGTAAGAAAAAAGTGAGGGAAGCCAAAACAAAATTATTACGGGAGAGGCTCCATGAGCTCTCTATACAACATACCCAATCCGGGAACGCAGACACATTGAAGGAGTTGAAGGACGTTAGAATAGAGCTTAACCTCCTCCTCACTTCCCAGGCTGAGAAAGAACTGAGTTGGACAAAGAGGAAATTTTTTGAAAAATCGAACAAGCCAGATACCATGCTAGCGAGGAAAATTCGCAATAAACAACACAACTACACAATCCATGCGATTAAGACTAGAACGGGAGAGCTAACAGCCAATCCCAAACACATAGTCGAGGAGTTTAGAGCATACTATGCAAAGCTATACGATGGCCAGAAGGTTCGGCATAACGCTAAAACAAGTAAGGCTTTAGGCGAATTTATAGCCAAAGCAAACCTACCAAAACTGACAAGGTTGGAGCGGGAGTTCCTTGGTAAGGAGTTTACAGCGGAGGAGCTAAAAGAGGTAGTTGTTAACCTTACACCTGCTAAAGCTCCAGGCCCAGATGGATTTTCTAACTTGTATTATAAAAAAATACATAGGAATCCTATCCCCGCACTTGCTGAAGATGTTCAACCATATTTTGACATGGGGCTCCTTCTCAGACATGATGTTGCAAGCGTCCATCTCAGTGATCCATAAACAGGGCAAAGATCCCACCAATTGTCCAAGTTATCGGCCAATATCTTTGATTAACTCAGATATTAAAATTTACTCCAAATTACTGGCCAATAGATTGAGTTCGATTCTGCCTAGGCTGATTCACCCAGATCAGGTTGGCTTCATCGCAGGTAGGCAAGCGGCCGATAATACTTGAAGGATAATTGATACTATAGATTACATAAATGCCAACAAGATCCCGGGGATGATTGTAAGCTTAGACGCAGAAAAAGCCTTTGACAGAATCGACTGGCCATACCTGGATGCCACGCTTGCAGCATTTGGAATGGGGGAAACGGTAATACGGGCAATCAAAGCGCTGTACACAAATCCAACAGCGCGGGTAATCCATCAAGGGTACCCGTCAGACTCGCTGCAAATTAAAAGTGGTACAAGACAGGGCTGCCCACTCTCGCCACTGTTGTTCGCCCTATGCATGGAACCACTTGCAAATCACATTCGCAGTAATAAGGACATCACGGGAATCCACATACAGTCTCAGGAGTACAAAACCGCGTTGTACGCCGATGATGTTATCCTGACACTGTCAAAGCCCCTAGTCTCCCTACCCAACCTCTTTGACCTCCTGGACAAATTCAACTCAGTTTCGGGGTTTAAAATCAACCAATCAAAATCAGAGGCGCTAAGCCTGAACCTCCCCAAAACTACCGAAAAACTAGTAGAGATTAACTTCAATCTGAATTGGCAACCCAAGATGATTAAATACCTGGGAGTTAATCTCACGAAGGAGGTCAAATCACTATATAAAGCAAATTATCCCAAACTCTTGCAATCTTTGAGAAAAGAGCTGAAGGAATGGGCGACATTCTGTATCTCCTGGATTGGAAGAATTTATAGCGTAAAGATGAACCTTCTGCCCAGGCTCTTATACCTTTTCCAGACACTCCCCATACCCATAGATAGAGCGGAGATCAGTAACTTGCAGGCTCAGATCTTTAAATTCATTTGGCACAATAAGAAAGCTAGGATTCCAGCAAAAACACTGATTAAACCCAAAACAGCAGGCGGATTGGCGGTACCTTGCTTGTTCTCATATTACAGAGCGGCACAATTGAGCCAAATTATCCAATGGCACGTAGATCCTGAGCGCCGTAGATGGGTGAAGCTGGAGAGCGAGCTGTGTGCCCCATTGGATATTCAGAATCTGATTTGGTACCCAAAATTTAGGTTAAAGAAAATCTCGAGACCGCTATCCTCAATAACTAACTCACTCTCGATTTGGGAAGATACTAAATTTAAATGCGTCTTAACCAAGAAATACTCCCTGATGACACCACTATTCGGCAACCCAGATTTTGCTCCAGGGCTGGACAAGGGACACTTTATAGTTTGGAAGCAGAAGGGATACGGGAGGTTGAGGGATCTGGAGGGCATAAGCACTATTCACACATTCACGCAAATTCAGGCTGACAAAGGCATCCCCAACACAGAATTTTTTAGATACCTCCAGATACGGGCATTGTACACCAAATACAAGAACCGTCCTAAAGTGACGAATTTTGAATCGCTCTGTGCACGAGGGCACAACATCTCGGGACTTACATCTAGGTTGTACAGAGAGATAGTCGATCCTGGGACCGGCCCCAACACACGTCTTGACTACATGACCCACTGGGAGAGGGACTTAGGGGAGACTTTAGAGGACGAAGACTGGACAGACATACTCGAGGCGACAGCAAAAACATCAATTTGCACAACGTTGAAGGAGAACTCATATAAGGTGTTAATGAGGTGGTATCTCACCCCAGTTAGATTATCAAAATTTGTCGCGTGTTACTCCCCCTTGTGCCCTAGACAATGTGGAGAGCCCGGAGACCTGCTGCACATGCTGTGGTCTTGCCCTCGACTGCGCCCAATATGGGAACAGATTCAGAATTGGCTGGAGAGGATCTTGGGCCTTGAAATTCCTCTAGACCCTTGGCTATTTCTCTTGAATCGGCCACTAGAGGGCCTGTCAAGAGCGGGGAACAAATTGATCGCTCATTTTGAGACGGCGGTGAGGTGTGAGACGGCAGCATTGTGGAAGCAAAATACAACTCCATCGTTAGAAAAGATTCGGAATAGAATTTGGTTCGTTTGCCAGATGGAAAAGTTGACTAGTTTGGTCAACGACACTGGCGCAAATTTCCAAAAAGTCTGGTTCCCCTGGTTGGTACAGACTGACATCACAGGGGTGAGCAATGCCGCCATTTGGCTGTAATAATAGAAGGTGAGTTCTCCTTCGACGTGTTCCGGACAGTAACAGGGGGAGTACGAGCCCCAGACACAGACCAGAGAGGGGACGTGGCAAGAACAGCCCAACACTGGGTTGCACAACATGAGCCGAGAGCTCCGAGGAGTTACAAGAAGCTGTGGAATACGGGTCAACACCCCCTCCCCATCCCCCCCTACCCCACCTCTGCCCCCCCCTTCGTGTTACCCCCTCCCCCCCATGTCCCACATATGTCTTCCCCGATGTGTCACAACCCTTTCCCCCCTGAGTCGACGAGTTATGTGTAAAAGAATCAGCAAGTTATGTGGCAACCTCAGCTAATATTGGCCAAAAAATGTATTTACACTGCTGTATGCTTGGAAAACGATGAAAATAGAAAGTTGGAAAAAAAAATGGCAGGGACATTAAATATGTCATATGCTTTTCAAAGATGTTTGCATAATCATTCTTTTCTTGGGTGGAATACGTCTGTCTGATCTTGGCATCATATTAAACCTGGTTCCTCCTCTCTCTTGGTGTTAACCCGTCTCTTCTTCTTGGTGTAACCCTGTCTCTCAGCTCCCTTAGATTAACCTATCAATATTTATCTTCCAACAGTTGTCATATAATCACCACTAACACTCTATTCATAGTTTAGGGGGAATACAATTTCTTACACTGTATAGCCATGGATGTGTAGAAGACCAGTGCATCAGAATAAACCGGTCCATTGAGTATATGAGTCTGCGCTAGAACCACTCCAAATATGCTGGTATATAATATTATATAATTGCCCTAATAGGGATAGGGGACTAGTACCAAGTGCTATTGAGCACCAATAAACAGTACAAAGATTGTCCCATACAGTGAAAGATAAGGGTATGGAAACCCACAAGTACAACTCACTGTTAACTTCCAGGATCCATGGGAGCGGTCCAAAGCAGTAATCAACGGCGTGCAAGCCACCAGACATGACAACAGGAACAGATGAAAAAAAGGCAGTGCACTGCCTAAGAAGCAGAAGGCTCACGGTTGATAAAGGGCACATGGCCCGAAACGCGTAGGTGTGTTACCTACTGCTGCTACGGGGGGCTATGTCTGATCCCTCAATAGAATAAAATGGGTTTTTTTGCTACCGTGAGCCTCCTCCTGCTTCTTAGGCAGTGCACTGCCTTTTTTTTTCATCTGTTACTGTATAGCCATGACCTAAAATAACATGGCATGAAATCCCGCATTAATTTTATTTGATCAACAAGAGTTCTTTATAGATTATAGTATCAGCATAGATCACCAAATGTTGCAACCTCCATGATTGTGTGATAATGACGCATGGTGATGACAGCTTCACCGCACATTAAGTGCTCTTTAAATCTGAATTAATATTTGATGACATTTTCTAAATTGATCTTTTTTTACACAAACATGTTTTTTTTTTATTGCTAAATAGTATCCTTTAATAGGCAACAAGTGAAATGGTTATCCAAGAGTTGTGTCTTCAAGATTTCATGAGACGTCCGCCTGGCCAAAAGGTTTATTTGCATTAAAATCTGTATTGCTTGTAAGAGGAATGCAATCTCATTTATATCCTCTAGAAGAGATTTTGTTTACTTTTCCAAACAGGAGAAATCTGGTCCTCCTTTGCTGTAGTTTCCTGAAAGTTCTGCTCCACTAAAGTCAAAGCCAGGATTCTGTTGTAACAATGAGAACAACAATGAATTTGATAACTATTTCACATTAAACATGTTAAATAATTCACTCCAAGTCAGTAGTTTCTTTTTATTATTTTCTTTTAGGTCTTAATAAAAAAAATCACATTCTACAATTTCGAAATAGGCACCAAATCCTTTTTACACACTCCATCAGAACATCTAAAATGGCAAATTTTCTGTAGGGTGAAGAAACCTAGGAAGTAGCATAAAAGCATTAGAAGAACTCCCTAAAAATAATTCCACACCCATGACCTGCAGAGGAAAATAATCCCTCTTACCTCTGTGGTACCCCAGTTCAACTGATATATAGAACAATACAGGTTCATTGAGGAAAGGAAACTGTTCTGTGTCATGAGTCATTTTCCTTATTCACTGGCTTCCCAGCAATGTCAATGCTGGATGACTGGCAAATATTAGCTGAACTGGTGGTGTCACAAAATCAAATTGAGAAAATAAAACTGCACTGGTTATTTTTAAATATACAGCAACTGATAACATGAATAAAATAAAGAATAAAAAAAGTAAAGCATAAAAATAAAATAAGAAGGAGGTTCCCTACTTTAGATTCCCCCCAAAAAGTTCTGCAGAAAATCAAAACATCCTAACAAAAATGCAACATGCAGCTTTAACTTTTTTTTTGCCTTAGACTTTACAATACATTTAAATTAATGAAACTAATATGAACGCATTTCACAAAAAGCAAAACCAGTAACTCATATGAGAGAAACAACAGATGTTATAAACTAAAAAAGTCAAACATACAGTGGATTTGTTTTTCATAATTAAAATGTTATTAGCAATGTTAGAAAATACTTTTTTTTTTACTTTTTAAAAACATTTTTTTATCTACAGAAAGCCATGTGACTGCAGGAAAATAGGAAATGTACCTATCGATATTTCAGTTTCTTCAAGTCTTCTATGTTAGCCAGAAACAGCTGGGAATATAACTCCTCCTTCTAGCTGGGGTCGGACAAGCGTTCTTCCGCAGGTAGGAGGTGTGACAAAAAACAAAACAGATACACTTGTCTCAGCCTAATTGGTATGGGGGAGGGGCGCAAAAAAAAAAAAGAACACAATGGAGATTCAAATGCAAGCGAAAATAATCTTTTTCAACGAATGCACTCAAGTCCACAGTTAAGTTGTGTGCAAAATTAAAACATAACCTTTAATAATATATTTGTTTGGAAAGGTAGTTTGGAAAGATACCCGGGCGCTATCTCTATGAAGCGTATATAAATATGTCAATAAAAAGAATTGTAATACAGCCTGGATGCAATGTCTTTCGAGTTGTTCTCCTGTGACTCAAACCCCAGCAGGATCTATCCAGGATCCTTATGAACAAGGTGATACAAAAAGAAGATGGGGGAGCACAGTTAGTGGTATACCCGATACACTAATGATCAATATAGTGAAACACACCTCTATTGTGGACGCCTGTCTATGTGGCAGGCTCCATATAGTGATGGTGTACAGACGATGATGTGTATAGGTGGGTGGGAAGAATATAAATAAATGGAAAACTTACACGGCCTTGTGTAAGTTCTATCCCAACAAGGTGTCTTTAGAGTTGTTTTCTTGTTTGCGACGTCTTTTCCTCTGCGGTCGTTGCTGTCCTCCTTCTTGCTTCCTCCAACTTTCAGGGTATTTATCCTCGTGAAAATGGAAAGGTGGTACAGTCAATACATATATGCAGCAGTTATTATATACAGGGGGGATAATTGAGCAATGTAGCAATAAACCACTGCAATGCAATGGTCTAAACAAACACTCACACGGGCCGGTGTGAGTGGTTCGTATCAAGGTGTCTTTATGTTCCTGATCAGAGGGATGGTTCAAATTGTCAGATGTCCGTAAACAACTGGCAATGATGATATTAATGCAGCCTTTTAGTCAAGGTACATAGGGGTTAAAAAACAATATAGCTTAATACTCACACGGGCCAGTGTGAGTACACACTTATAGTGGTTCCTTTCCTCTTCTGGTCTCTCCCTTTGATTCTTCCTGCAAAACTAAATGGAAGGATAGATGCCAACAGGAAGTCTAAAAGATGAAGCTTTATTGAAATAAAAAGAAACCAAAGGTCTCTACGGCAAATTAAAAACTGGGGGTAGGTAGGGCATTAGTGATAGGGGATCTCTCCCTCCGCGTCCGGATGGAGAGCTAAAACTGAGCCTCTAGTCCCAATGTCAATAAAAGTCCCAATCCGGTTTAGTAGAGCAACGCGTTTCGTCCTTAGCAGGACTTCCTCAGGCTCAAATGGTGGTGACCGGCTGTCTGGCTGTGTTTTTATACAGTTGAAGACCAATCCTCTTCCCGGTGTGGTTGATGATCCCCTGCTCCTGCGACGGAGCGCCGCCATCTTGGAGGCTGCGCACGCATCGCCCACGCGTTGGTGTGCGCAGCTTGTTGACAATGCTTAATAAAGTTTTCAAAGTTTTGAAGAGGGTTCATGGGCTATTGCGTGCGCATCCTTATGTTTACATGCGCATCCTTATGTTTACAGCACACGGGTCTGCCCCCGTGTGTGACTATGTTAATTTCCTTAGTGCATTTGGACGTAGTAATCCAACGTAATGTCACAAAAAAATATTATAACTCCTAACTGAAATCGAATGTGTGTCTCACACTTATACTACAAGAAAAAACGTATTTAAAAAGATAGTAAAAATAAAGTGAAACCGTAACTAAAAATAAAAGTAAAAGGTCTTATATGGGTTCCTTGTGGTGTGTTATATGTGGTTACAAGTATCTCCCCAGTTTTTAATGATAGCATATTGGATGCATGTTTGTATTTTTCGCTGTAATCAGATATTTTAGCAACTCAATGGTTGTATATGTATGTGCTGCATTTGTTCTTATACAATACCTTGCAGTTTATTAAGTTTTTACTTATTGTTTGTTGGTGGTGTTAGCCTCGTTAATATTGCGGATTTATCCACATTTAACCCAATCAAGGGATATAGTGACTTGGTATATGTGTTGGGGACTTATGGTTAAACAGACTACTTGTCTGGAATCACATCCTAATGGATACCAAATATGTGTAAAAGTGGGGGAAAGATAATGAAATTTTTGGTGAAAAGTTGTTTTTAAAAATGAAATTAAAAACAGTATTTTTGGACCCAAATCTTTTGGTTTAAATTGAACTTCAAAGACAGGGTGTTAGAAAACAGGGTGTTAAAAAAGGGGGTGTTTAAAGCACGGTGATAAAAAATCCAGATACTAGAAAGAAGGTAGCAATCTTAGCGAACATTGTCCAATTATGTATATGTGGACATCGAAAATTGATGGTTTAAGATGAATTGGGGCTTAAAGCCCTTCTGCCAAATATATGTGTGCATGAAAAAATATTGTCCAGTATCCAATGGTGCTTGGTGAATCTGCATATATCTTTGAACCCACAATAAACTCTGTTGTAGGTGGAGGAACCTGGAAATGAACAAAAGGTTAGTGAGTCCATTCAACTAGAAAAATGATACTGCTCTGATTAGATGATAGGGGACTCACATAAATGCCCCCAGATCTATATCTATGTTGAGACCCCTTGGAGTTAGGGTCTTCAACTTATAGATCCAGAATGTTTCTCGTTGGCATAGCTTGCGCAATCTATCTCCACCTCTCCAATGGTTGTCAACTCTCTCTATCCCCTTGTACACTAGAAGGTTTGGGTATATATATATACAGGTAAAATTGGTATTATGATGGGTAAATTTATTTTTATAACCATATACACTTAAAAAGTAATTTTAATTAACAGGTAAATAAAGAGTCCCTCTCATTCAATTGTGGGACTGCAACCTTAGCTATAAAGACTTACTGTAATCACAGGATTTAGCGAGGATAAAGAGTCCCACAATCACAGATTATCACCATAAAATGTTAATGATGCGGTAATAGGAAGCAGTGTCAGAAAACTATAATCTAAAGCAGTGATTCCCAACCAGGGTTCCGTGGAACCCTGGGGCTCCTTGAAGCAGTCTCAGGGGTTACTCCTACAGACCACAGACCCCCCCCTCCCCGTGGTGGGGTTTTTTTGTATGTATTTTGTAGGGTGGAATGAGTGAGAGTGGGGTAATTGACGGAAGGGATGGGCGAGTGAGAGAAGAGAGAGGGAGGAAGTGAGTGAGGAAAAGAGGGAGTAAGAGTGAGACGCAAGGGATAAATACATGCGAGGCGTGGGGGGGAGAGTTAGTGAGACAGATGGGAGGGAAATACATGGATAGATTGTGGGAAATAGAGGTGGCTCGTGAGGTGTGAAATTTTGTGACTGACCCCTGTCGAACCTAATATTGTCAGCCAGATAGAGGTTCCCCGCGATTTTTCGAAATATTTCAAGGGTTCCTCCAAACAAAAAAGGTTGGGAATCACTGATCTAAAGTAAGTAACATAATCCTAAAGTCACTGCGGAGTATAATGGCCTACTGTATGTTTAGTTACAGTACAACTGATCAATGGGGAGCATCAGGGGTAGTCAGTAACAAATGCTAACTCTTAGAATGCTACTGTAGTGACACTTTCACAATATAGGAGTGTCAGTTGCTGATAAATTGCTATAAATCCATAATTGGAAGATAGAGGGTAAGTGCAGCAGTCTTAACTAAACAGATATCCCTATTGTGCTTGTAACAGGAGAGACATGCCCCGTGTGCTTGAATAACACACTGGAGTAGAGCTCTCCTGTCCCTGCTCTGAGATGTACTGGCGCAGAGTAATCTCTTCATTGTGTCACCACTTGTATGTATGTATATATATCTTTATTTCTATAGCGTCATTAATGTACATAGCTCTTCACAGCAGTAATACACGTGACAATCATAAATAAGAATAATACAAATAACACAATGGGAAGAAGTGTTTAATAAAAGTGACATTTAGGAAAAGGAGTCCCTGCCCCAAAGAGCTTACAATCTAAAAGAATATCTTCCATATTATGGTACATATAGCTGAGGTGACATGTTTCCTGGAGTGAAGTCTGAAAATCCTCTACAAGATCTCTTCTAAACCTCCACGCTGTCAATTGAAGCAAACCAGGATTGGGATGGAGAATTGGCTCTATGCCTTTTACGTAGGAGGAATCGAGATATGGAGATATTTGTCTCTCAGATCAACCGATGCCAAGGTTTAATACTGCTTTTTACCCCCAACAATTTGGGACCAAAACAGTAATGAATAAAAGTCCTGACCATGCTGATCTTGCAGTACAGGCTGAATGGCAGAGTTGAGCCCGAGATCTTGAATAGCCTGCCTTACTTCGACCACTTTGTGTGTCTCTTGGTGGGCGAGCTTCAATGAAGAGGCTGCCCCGACTTCTAGGGCATAATTGTGTTCTATGATATGTAGGACCCAGGAATACTCTGTAGTATGGACTCAATGTTCGGGAAATTTTACCATTCTGCCTCCAAATGGCATATGTTCCCAACCAGGGCCCACAAATCTTCAGAAGTTCTGCTTCTACAGCCCACCCCTGGCTGAAGCTTGATCTGTGCCAAGCCCTGAAGAGTGTCTAGGACTGCTGAGCCTGCACATCCCAGGCCTGCCTGGTTTGTAGGCTCTGGCGTCCTGAAAACTAGGTCTTCATGGTCATAGAAAGGATGTTCTGGACCTTTTTGTTGTAGCAGGAATTGGTCCTTGGTGCTAGACAGCCTGGTAAGGATGTCATCCAAAGCTTCTCCAACAAGATAAAAATCCTAAGACAGGGATACCCAAGACTTCAACCACAGCACCTTCCTGGTGGCTACTGCATATGCTGAGGATCTCGCAGTAAGTCAGATGATATCCATGGATGTGCAGACAACCAATGGCACCTTTGAGGATCGTAAAAATCCCACAATAATCGATGTCTGAAATTCCCTGCATCAATTTTGTCTTCCAATTGGAGACTCAGATTCTCCTCATTCTGAATATTCTGGCCATGGTAGTCACCGGTTTCAACCTTGTACCCAGAGTGGTGTACTTCTTCTGTAACTCGTCCTCAATACATCGCTCGATGGGTTCTTAAAAGAGGAACTATCTTCTAGAGGAATGGTCATCTGTCTCACTATCCGTGCAACTGTCGCATCCACTTTTGGATGACTCCACGTTTTGCAGTCTTCTTCCTGGAATGGGTACATTTTAGTAAAGCATCACGTCGCATTGCCACTTTTTCCATTCGCCAGTGCATAGAGCTGTGAACTAGGAAGAACCGATCCACCTTCATGGGGCTCAAACGCTTACTCCAAGACCCTGACCTCCTCCTTAAGGTCTTCAATGTCTAAACTGGTGCACATATTCTTTTTTTTAAAAGTTTCTTTTTATTAGGGTGTTTGCAGATACATGTCATACATTTCATTGTAGCATATTGTATGTACATGGAACATCAAGTAATATCTTACATTGTTGTCACATATATTTGTTCTTTTTCTCTATAGGCCATCTACTTCGGAGCTTATACAGCGGTGCCCCGCTTCTCTGCGCTCCGATTTTCGGCTATACAGCGGCACCGAGAAGGGGGCCGCCATCCTGGATCCTCAGTCGCGCATACGCAGAATGGGCGGTTGCGCCCGGCGCGCATGCGCAGACCGTAGATTGCGCGTGCATACTGTAGTTTGCGCGCACAGACCATAGGTCACGCATGCGCAGAACGGCAAAAATGCCGATTTGCACATGCAAACAACTGAAAATCGCCAAATCCACTTTCTGGCGATTTTCACTATACGGCGGGCCCCTGGAACGGAAGCCGCCATATACACGGGGCCCTGCTGTACTTTGTTTTTTGTATATCAGGGTTTTTTTCCGTATTTGGTCTAGTTTCTTCGGCTTGTCACATATTCCAATACATATTTGCTAGACCCGGTTTTTTTTTTTTTTTAACCTTGTAACTGGTCTTGATCCAATAGGTCTCGACCACCTAACTCAAAACCTTGTTTCATAGCTTGCTTGTGACTCCCGTGTTTTTTTTAATTTAGATTATCTTGTTTGTATTTGACTTTGGCTTAGCTCTTAGTTTTTGTCTGATCTGTTTTGTTATATTGTGTTGTAGGATGCTCTCCTTATTTTCTATTTATTTTATCAAGATTCCCATCCGTTTCAGTTTATAGTCTTATCTCGGGTGACATCTGAATTTATTATTTTCTAACTGGGGAAAGGAATTTATAATCATCTCCCGTTTTCGGTCAAATTTGTCAAACTGGTTATTTCCTACTTGTTCAGTAGATATTCTATCGTGATCAGCTTGACCAAGAGGGATTTTATAAGTTCTATGTTAGGTGCTTGTGAATCCAACCACTTGATCATAATGGCTTTTCTGGCTACTAAGAGAATCATCTCTGTTGGGAGAATCGCTTCCCTATTTTAGTTGATCTTAATTATCCATGGTTCAATATTGGCAAATATCATGGGAAAGGGGTGTCTTACCCAGCTAATTTTCGTAATTTCTTTCATATATTGTAGGACCTGTGTTCAGAACTCGTTAATTTTTTTACACGTCCAGAGACAGTGCTTGAGGTTAGCTTTAGGGAGGTTGCATTTTGGGCATTTTGTTGTGTCTGCTTCTACATTCGTAATTTGCCTGCTGAAAGGTATATATTCCCTATGCATTATCTTGAATTGCATTTCTCTCCAGTTTTCTGATGTAATTATTTAGCAAGTTCTTACATACCCAAGTGTTAGATCTTCCATCGTCTGAACTTCTTGGAAGTCTTGCTGCCATGATTCTAGATTTTTTTTGTTATTTTTCACCATGTTTTGGTCTTCAATTAATTTATAAATGCCAGCTAACGAATATCTGGTATATGGGTGCACATATTATTAAGTAATATTTAAATGGAATTCACTTTGAGTGACCCAAGCTCTTTCAGGACCTACCCTTCATCGGAGGAGGTTCCCTTGTCTAGCTGAGAAAAGGTAGGCTGATCCTGAGAGTACAAGAGACTGTCGTCTTCGAAGTCTACCAACACTTCTCTCCTCAGGTAAATCCCATATTTAAATCCTGCCTCATTCACCCTTTGCTGCGTGTATTTTAGTCTATGCAACTGAAACAATCCTAGGTAAATTCCATATTTGAATCCGGCCTCATTCACCCCTTAATTAAATTAAGCTTTCACACTTTGGCAGGGAACACCCTGTGTAGAAAAACCATCTGTTTGAATGTGACACACGTACTAATTAAGCAGGCAGAACTTAACTGTCAGGTGACTTGTTAGGCCCATATAAACACAGACATAGTAGCCCTAGCTGTCTGCAGCCCATGTCAAGTAGCACATTGTAAGTAGCAAGAAAACTGAAGTTTAAAAGGAAGTTCAAAAGGAGTGAACAAATGAACAACACCTACTGGCCCTGATTCCTGGATTAGATCAACGCTGGAAAGGAAGATATTATCTACTTCAGACTGCACATCATTGCAGTTAACTATTGCTGTGATGCCACCTCTGCTATTTATATTTGCTATGACCTCACTTCTTTTCAAATTATGCACTTCTTTCTACCAGCCTCATAATGTCTCTAACTCTATTCATATATCTCCATCTCTCCTTCCTTCGCCACTTCTTAGTTCACATGAACTACTTTCTTACCCGCACCCTCTGACACTACACAGCTATATTCCCTGCACTAAGTCACACCTTTACAAATCATCCTCACACATTCTCTTTCTATCCTCCTTGCTTCTGGGGATATCTATCCCAATCCTGGTCCCTGCCTTATTCCTACATGCTCTCGTCCTAGCCTGCCAAGTGCAATTTCTACTCCTTCTGGTGTCATCCCCTCCAACCTCATACCCATCCCCTGCCATCCTCCCTCCTCTCTCCCATTCTCGTGTGCCCTTTAGAATGCTCGCTCCCTTTCTAACAAGTTCCTCTCTGTGCATGACTTCTTTCTCTCTCACTCTCTGCTCCTATTTGCTATAACGGAGACCTGGCTCACTCAGTCCGACTCTGCTCTGGAAGCTGCCCTCTCTTACGGTGGCTGTTCTCCCACACTCCCCGTCCTGATGGCAGGAGTGGAGGCGTGGGGCTCTCCTCTTTCTGCCGTTACCGTACCCTTCCCATTCCTCCCCCTTTTGCTTTTCCCTCCTTTGAGGCTCACACTGTCCAGATCTTCTCTCCTCTCCCTGTACACGTGGCGGTCATCTATCGCCCACCTACCTCTACTCATCATCTACTCTCTCTCACTTTGAATCCTGGCTCTTTCTTTCTCTCCTCAGATTCTCCTGTTCTTCTCCTTGGGGGCTTCAACTGCCACATTGATGACCCTCTCTCCCTTTGGCTTCCCGCTTTCTCTCTCTAACCTCTTCTTTTGGCTTTCAACAGTGGACTGCAGCCAGCACCCACAAGGATGGCTACTACCTAGACCTGGTTTTATATAAAAACTTTTCTCTCTCCAATTTCTCAATTTCCCCCTTTCCTCCCTCTGACCATCACCTAATCTCATTCTCTCTCTCTCGCTTCTCCACCTCGGTTCTGCAGAAACCTGCGCTCTATTAACCTACCAACCTTTGATTCCACTTTATGCTCCTCCCTCTCCTCTCTCAGTTCTGCTACAGACCCTGACAACCTGGTCAGGAACTACAAATCTGCCTTATCCTCCTCTCTTGATCTACATGCCCCGCTTTCTCTCTGCCGTCCTCGCTCTTCTAACCCCAGACCCTGGCTAAATTCCCACACGCGCATGTTGCATTCCTCCACTCGTTCCTCTGAACGCTTCTGGAGGAAATCTCACACACTTGCAGACTTCCTTCACTACAAATTTATGCTGTCCTGTTTCAACTCTGCCCTCTCTCAAGCTAAACAAACATACTTTTCTGCATTAATCAACACACACAAGTCTAACCCACGCCGACTCTTCTCGGTCTTTGACTCTCTACTCAAACCACCCTCAGCTGCCTCTTCTTCCTCCATCTCACCTCAGGACTTTGCTGACAATTTTAAGGAAAAGGTGGAATCCATACGTCAGAACATCCCCTCTGTTTCCTCCTCCCATCCTACACCACTTCCCAACTCTCCTCCTGCCTTCCTTGACTCTTTTCCCACTGTGTCAGAGGAGAATGTGTCACTGTTGATCTCCTCTTCTCCCTCTACCACTTGCCCTCTTTACCCCATTCCCTCCCATCTCCTAAAACCTCTTGCTCCTACTATAATCCCTACGCTCACACACATTTTTAACTCCTCCCTCTACTCTGGTACCTTTCCATCCTCCTTCAAGCATGCAACAGTTATACCATTACTCATAAACAGCAAGCTTGACCCTACCTGTCTTTCTAACTATCGACCTGCCTTTTGCCTCTAAACTCCTTCAACGTCTTGTATTGTCTCGCTTGCTCCACTTTCTCATCAGCTATTCTCTCCTAGACCCTCTACAATCTGGCTTCCGCACTGCTCACTCGACTGAAACAGCCCTCACTAAAATATCTAATGACCTCCATGCTGCCAAAGACAGAGGTCATTACACTCTGCTTATATTACTCGACCTCTCTGCAGCATTTGACACCATGGACCACCCTCTTCTTCCCATTCTCCATACTCTTGATATTCGTAAGAAAGCTCTATCCTGTATCTCCTCTTACCTCTCCCATCATACTTTCAGTGTCTCTTCTGCCAACACCACCTCCTCCTCTATCGATCTCTCTGTGAGGGTACCCCAGGGCTCTGTCCTGGGACCTCTTCTCTTTCCTCTGTACACACTTTCTCTAGGTGACCTAATCACATCTCTTAGGTTTAAATATCACCTCTATGCTGACGACACACAAATCTACTTTTCAACCTCCGATCTTACACCTGCTGTACAAACCAAAGTTTCTTAATGTCTCTCTGCGATATCATCCAGGATGGCCCTCCACTGCCTTAAACTTAACATGGCAAAAACAGAGCTCCTCATACTTCCTCCTAAACCTGGCCCCACTACCTCCTTCCACATTACTGTTGGAAGTACGATCATTCACCCAGTAGCCCAAGCACAATGGCTAAGGGTCACACTCAACTCCCCTCTCACATTCAAAACGTTTCTAAAACCTGTCGCTTTTTCCTCCGCAATATTACAATGATACGCCCTTTCCTCTGTTGCTCGACTGCTAAAACTCTGACACAGGCCCTCATTCTCCCCCGTCTTGGTTACTGTAACCTCCTGCTGTCCGGCCTTCCAGCCTCTCGCCTGTCTCCCCTACAATCTATCCTAAACGCTGCTGCCAGAATCACTCTACTCTTTCCTAAATCTGTCTCAGTGTCTCCCCTGCTGAAATCTCTCCTGGCTTCCAATCAAATCCCGCATCTCGCACTCTATTCTCCTACTCACTTTTAAAGCTTTACACTCTTCTGCCCCTCTTTACATCTTAGCCCTAATTTCTCGCTATGCACCATCTCGACTCTTGTGTTCTTCTCAAGGATGTCTTCTCTCTACCCCCTTTGTATCTAAAGCCCTCTCCTGCCTTAAACCTTTTTCACTGACTGCCCCACATCTCTGGTATGCCCTTCCCCTCAATACACGACTAGCACCCTCTCTTTCCACCTTTAAGACCCACCTTAAGACACACTTGCAAAAGAAGCATATGAGTAGCACCGTGGCTAATACTATACAATCAATACATGATACTTCAAGCTTGGCCCCCTGCAGACGCACTTACCAGAATACCCTCCCACTGTCTCTGTATGTTCTTCCTACCAATTAGACTGTAAGCTCCTCGGAGCAGGGACTCCTCTTCCTAAATGTTACTTTTATGTCTGAAGCACTTATTCCCATGACATGTTATTTATATAAATAAAGACATACTGTACAATACTTGGGATCTGGAATGTTTGAGATTACCCTGGGATCCTAATTGCTCAAGACTGCATGAGAGAGGATTTCATACAGTCAATTAAATTCTTAAAAGGAAAAGGAGTGTCTCCTTCTGTCATTTTCCTAACGCAATTCATGCTCAGCCTTTTAGGAAGAGAGACCATGTGACTGCGTAATGCTAAAGACCCCAACAGTGGGATAAATGAATGAATAACCAGATACTTGTAGGGGGGACCCCTAAACATAAACTTGATAGAAGACAGGTACTGGGTTGCAATCCCGGATGATAAGCTCACTAATAAGTGACGCTGTTGTTAACAATAACACCAGGAAGATTGAACATAATAACACCCTATAACGTACCAATTGTCTAAATAAAGTCCTGAACAGGAAAACATGTAGCAAGCGATTGACTCACTCTGAGTGCTGCACAGTCCATGCGATACAACGGTGAGGGGTCCCCAGGTGTGCTTCCGTCCAAGGGGTAGGCTAGTAGAGAAGGAGAAAAACTGGAAGAGCACTACTGTAGGTTTCAAAAAAGTAGAAAGGAGGGTGCGTATCCCATAAAAAGATTATTTATTGGTCATGGAAAAACAGGGCAATGGACAGCCCAACCAACGATTCACAGAGCGCTTTCTCAAGGTAAGGATACCTCGAGAAAGCGCTCTGTGAAGCGTGAAACGTTGGTTGGGCTGTCCATTGCCCTGTTTTTCCATGACCAATAAATAATCTTTTTATGGGATACCTACAGTAGTGCTCTTCCAGTTTTTCTCCTTCTCTTTTAGGAAGAGAGGGTTGTAACCTGACATCGTTGGTACAAAAAAAAAAGTGATGGGCCCCCGAGTCCAGCTGCGGCTGCTCAGATTTCCAGTCCCCTGAAGCAGGTGGGGCAGACATATTCTTAAGAGTAGTAATGCCAATAGAGCTGCTGGGAAGAGCAGACTAATAAGACAGTGGGATCCAGCAGTGCAACGCTGTCAACAATGGGGTGCAAGGAGTAGACGCTTCGAAGGCCATAGTGTTCCAGAGGCAGATACTGCTTGTTCAAGTTTCCTGAGAAATAAATTAAATTCTGGGCAAAAACAAATGCTGCAACAAAGTGCAGTGGCAAAGGATAACTTTTAAATACCTGGCTGTCCTGCCTCTGTGTTCCCCCAGCATCCATGTGGCCTGAAGTGACATCAGCAACTCGCCGCATGACCAACAGTGACATGAATGGGACACTGGCAGTGTAGGTTGTCCTTCCCTGGTGCACAGCTTAAAAGCATCCAGTTCAGGAGAAAGCAGGTAAACCTAGTCCACAATGCCAATTTCCCCAACATTTCAGTGGGAAGGATATACACATCCTTCTCCCATTTTAGGTAAGACAATAATAACTGACCAGGGAAAAGGCCACATCTCCTTTATACATGCACCAAGACGCTTGTCCTATCCCAGCTAGAAGATGGAGTTGTATCCCAGCTATTTCTGGCAGCCATAGCGGACACTGAAGAAATATTATATGACGTTCAGCAAACAACATTACGGTCACTGGGGCACTGAATGACTCATGGGCAGTGTGACGATAATAGGATTAATCAGCGCATAAATAAAGGCAGTATGCTCGGCTGGTTAATCCTAAATCGTGTTGCGCGTGAAGGGGTTAATTTTATATGCTGTTCCCATGTACCATTTTCCCTTCTATGCATTGTTGTCCCCTTTTTGCAGGCTAGTCTCAACCTGCAGTGCTGAATAACAGGAGCCGTTCCATTAAGACTGCTAACTCAGGAACGGAGTGATCCAGCACCCTGATTTTTGGTGTGGAGCCTCAGTGTAACCCCCCAAGCACAGACATATTAAAGATATAACTTTGTCATAAGTGAAACATATATTTTTGATAAAGTGCCTTTCTGTTGCAGTTTTAAATGTATAGGCAGGATGCTATTTTTTCTGCCTGCCTTTGTAATGCAAGTAATGAACAATTATTTTACATACATGAGCTGGGGGGTAATTTCTTCTCCACCTGCAGACCCCCACCCCAAAAACTCCAGACGTTGCGTCCCCAGAAACAAGAGGCTCCTTTTTACTCAGCAGTGCTACCAAGCTGCTCACTGAGCCTGCTCAGAGCTACCCGGGCTGGCCTTAGGATTTTCCCACATTACAAGGCAGGCTCTGATAGGAGGAAGATAATTCCTTGCCAATAGGATGAGGCTAATGAAAAATTCCAAGGACCCCTGTCCTTAAAAAGGCCTGTATCCCTCATTCCTGTGGTTGTTACCTGATTTCTTAAAGCGGATAAGATCTAAGTACAGCGGCTGCGATTCCAGAACATGCAACAAAAAACATCGCAACAAGGAAACTAGCCCTGCTTCAGGATTTCGTTAGCCCTGGGGATTCCAGAACGAACCCCAAAGAACCAGAACGAACTTTTTACATTTTCCACTGACTTATGGGACTGGCATCTTGTGTCCCTTTGCAAACGGACTGCAATTTAAAGGGACATTATTTCTGTGCTTTTCGTTCACTGGACAATTTATCCTGTTCCCTATCCCAGTAAGTGTAATTATTAAGTGTATTCTAAGGTTGTCGTGTGTTTTTCTTTTAAGGAAATAAATGTCAGTTTATTTTGCTTAACTTGTGTGCACAATCGAGATCCCCAGAATATAAATGTGTTGATAAGTTCCGTCCATCGTGACAGGCAGTTAAAAGAGCAAAAACAAATCCCACAGAACTTACATGCATTACCTCTCTCTGCAATCTCTCCAATGTAAGCTTCTTTTGCATCTGATCCTGGACCAATGGATCAGCAGAATATTCTCCTTCTAGTAAAGAGGCCCAGCAATTGGCAGCAATTCGATTTGACTTCATTAAAATGATCCTTATAAGTTTCCAATCCTCTTTCAGCAAGAAAAAGAAAGCAACATTACTAAAAGGTTTAGCATTTTGCTTCAGTTAATCACAATAAAACATTTTTTTTTTTTTTTTTTAAACAACGAACCGGAGTCTATAATAACCAAAGAATTTAATGGAGATTAACTAAGCTTCAATAAGGGTAGCGGAGTTTGAACGCGTGTTAACAGCCATTCAAGTCATTGCGGGATTGAGCTCAGATAACTTTTTGGAGCTTTGTGAATCCCAGCAAATGTTTCTATTATCTGATCTTCAAAAGCAGGGCTCTTCAACGGACGTCCGCCAAATCATGACCACAAAAGGGCCTTCATGTGGCTCTTGGACCGTCTGTCCCTGGTAATTTCATACCGGTTGCTCAAACATCCAAGTGCAGATGTTCACTCTGACACTCACTTGTAAGTTAATGTAAATGTACATGGTACAGATATTATAAATGCTTGTTAAAAAATGTAAATATATATTTTATTCATGTATCAAATTAAATTACAATTAGCTTGCAGCCCTTCTGCTCATAAATCATTTCTGATCTGGCCTTTACCGAAAAGAGATTAAGAGCCCATTCTAAAGAATTGCACAGCCCCCAGCTTGTGACATCCTGGAAATTGTGTGCGTCACCGTAGAGGTAGCTGGCCTCACAAAATAAAAGTGAAGCACGGCTAGCTACCCCTAAAACCATGTAAACTGGCTGTCTAAGTAAGGCTTATTTCAGCCACATGTATCTGGGGGAGACCAGGGAAGGAAAAATAGCCTGTGTGTAAACATAACCAATGTATGATATAAAATGCCCTATGTCTGTAAATATCAGTAGAAGCACTTTATTCCCTGTGAAAGCAATTCCCCCAGTTTAGAGAGCCAGCAATGTAATGTGAAGTGATCTCTGATCTGTGTGTAATCACTGTAATATGATCTGGGTGTCAGCCCTGTAAATGTAAATTGTGCTGTGTAGCATCATTTCTATAGAAGGGGACTTGGTAAATCACTTAGCTGAGCTGTTCCATAGAAATGATAGGATTGAGACAAAGGCTAGGAGCGGCAAGGTGTCATGAGTTGGGATGGGCTCTCAGCAAGGAGAGCCTGTGTTCTCTGCAGACTCTGTGGCTCCTACCCAGTGGGAGGTCTTGAGTTCCTTAGCATGCCCCTTCCTCCAACTAGTGCAGCCGGGCTAGCCCTTAGCTGAGGATTGGCTGCACCATCTCAATCCGTGCTCTGGTTGGTCGGTGGCTCTTTCTCCATAGTAAAGATAGCCACCAAAGGCTATGAAAGGAACGCTGCTGATCAGAGCAATAGAACATCTTTGAAGTTTGATGGAGAACATATCTGGAGTTTGACATCTACGGAGATAAGCTAGTGGGATTCTGAGAGAGATCCTACGTGCTTGATGGAGCTATATATGGCAGCAGATTCACAGTTGCTATTGAGCAAATAGCACTTTGGATACCTGGAGAAGAAGCGGACAGGGTTAGACTACTGAAGCAGGCGCCCTGCACCTAGTGAGGCTAGAGTCTTCCCCCAGGTCCCCAGTTGGTGAATGTATGTCATAACTGTATGTTTTGTGTATTTTCTGGTTCTGCCAGAATAAACTCTGTTTATTCAATTACTTTGTCTTGTGCTTGGTGATAGTGATCCCGGAAGGTTTTTGGTGTTAAAAGTACTGGTCTCCCATGACACTGTGTACCTGGATTTTTGCTATTATTTATCTTCAAAAAGTTGTTCTGTATTACCTTAACCCTGTGAAACCTTAAATTCAATATATTTAATTCCCTACAAATACTAACTTTTTAACTGCTTGCTTATGGCATACATTTTCAAAAGATACATCTTAGATTTATAAGAGGCTGGAAAGAAATCTTTTCTGGCGCTGAGGTGAGGTAGAGATGAGTGGATTTATGATTTATTCTGATGAACAATGACCTCAGGAAAAGGAGAAAGAAAAAGACAAGACATGCAGGGGACCTGCAATAGTGTATTACCCAAGGGATAACCGGATGTTTACAAAGAAGGAGCAATTTATTATTAAAATATCGTGGTTAAAAACCATGGATAACAATTAATAAACATTTAATGAACATACATTGATTATAATAAAATAATTAATGAACTGGTGCCTAGGCACTATCCACACTTGAATAGTTAGGAACAATGTCCAGCAGTCCTGTTCTTTGCTCCGCCTGATCTAAAATTGGAAACCTACTCACCACAGGTAAGTAGTATATAAGCAATGTATAAGCACTTGGTGCTGGTGGTCTTGGCCTCTGATGTCGCCGTCCGCCTTGTGATATGGTCGCATCTGCTGCCGGGGATCTGTTTCTGTGTTCCTGTGAGCGCTGCTTCCTGGAATACATATATCATTGAATTGAATTTTTTTCAATTTTTTTCATTGAATTGAAAATAAACAGTCTTGTGTGATCTCAAAGATTTTTCTGCAATTTGGAAGCATGGGTACAGTGACAATATCAATGGACTCTTATCTCATACTATCCTAATATATTAAATGGACTAGCAATGGAATATATTTATGAACTTAATAGTAATAATGTAATAGTGAATTAATGATTACAATATTTTAAAAATAAAAATAAACATAAACATGAACATTCAAATCGTATAAAGCAATGATATATAAATAAACAATTAAAAATTACAAATTAAAAATTACAAATAGAAAAGTTGAAAAATACCAACAGCATTTCGAAATAATGACTGCAATTGCCTATAATGAAAGATCTTGCAGAACCGGTTTTTAAGCGGATATGAATTAATTCAATTCAATTAGATAGGATACTTAAAATAAAGAATTACCTGCACTAATAACTATTTCAATACCACTATAAACAGCTTTTGAATTTATATGTCTTGTGGAGATCACAGAGATTCTTGTGTATCTTTTGTCTAGAAATCACGTTATTCAATACCATAAATACCATTATTTAAATATTATCATTTATGCTTCCATAAGAAAACTTGTAAAGGACAGATGAGTTGAATTACTCTATTAAGAAAGCGCCAATTACTAAGCGCTTCCAATCAGGACTGGGGTATTTAACAAGATCAGCTACTAGCAGCACTTATCCCTGACGAAGAGAGACGCCATTCGTACTTTCGAAACGCGTAGGAAGGTCTGGTGGTACCGCTGAGCCACCGTAGCCGAGGACCAATACAGGTGACGTCATCACGCCGAGGGGATCGGGTGTATTCCAGGAAGCAGCGCTCACAGGAACACAGAAACAGATCCCCGGCAGCAGATGCGACCATATCACAAGGCGGACGGCGACATCAGAGGCCAAGACCACCAGCACCAAGTGCTTATACATTGCTTTTATACTACTTACCTGTGGTGAGTAGGTTTCCAATTTTAGATCAGGCGGAGCAAAGAACAGGACTGCTGGACATTGTTCCTAACTATTCAAGTGTGGATAGTGCCTAGGCACCAGTTCATTAATTATTTTATTATAATCAATGTATGTTCATTAAATGTTTATTAATTGTTATCCATGGTTTTTAACCACGATATTTTAATAATAAATTGCTCCTTCTTTGTAAACATCCGGTTATCCCTTGGGTAATACACTATTGCAGGTCCCCTGCATGGCTTGTCTTTTTCTTTCTCCTTTTCCTGAGGTCATTGTTCATCAGAAGAAATCATAAATCCACTCATCTCTACCTCACCTCAGCGCCAGAAAAGATTTCTTTCCAGTCTTCAATCCATCTCTGGGTAGAAGATACCAGAAATATCTTTTAAAGGCAGCTCCAGGACTACCTATTGGACTCTTTATCAAAGGTTTTTAATATCCATTATTGTCATTGCACCAGCGCTGAGTACACACCTATTATTTTACTTACTTAGATTTATAAGAACTAAATGGGAAAAAAATTGCGCAGTGCTAAAGACCAAAAATACAGAACACAATAATATTGTATATTAATGAAACCTGTTGTAACGAACGCTGGAGATATGCAAATAAATTTGGGACAGATACTGGTTGTGGCATTCCAATTCAGTAACCAACCACGTGTGTTAAAGTGAAGGTATGATACATAAATCAGTCCAGAAACCGCAGCATATAAATTCACCCTAAATAGTACCTTAAGTCCACAGATACAACAGGATACATGTAGCAAGCAAAACTCACTAGTATGCTGCAGCGTCCACGCATAGGTCCCAGGCGTTCTAGGTGTGCCTCTGTGATGAAGATTCATAGAAGAACAATGGTGAAAGTAACAGAGCACTTCTGAAAAAGCATCCAAAGTTTAGAAAAATTTAGAAAAATATCCTGTTAATAGCTATCTAAACAACGAGCGCACCCCTGGCTGTTACATTTTGGCACCCGGTTTCCAGCTGACGGTGCCCGGCCATGTCAGAGGTATGCTCGTGTACACAGGACGAATGAATCCCGTGATTCCTCCATGGTTCATGTTAACAGGCACTACTTGTGCACTGTAGTAGCATTTATCAATCTTGCTCTCTACACTGTATGGATGCACACATGACTATACGATTCATGTTTACAGGCACGACTAGTGTACTGTTGTAGCAGTTACTGACTACACCTTATGCAAACACACATGACTATACGATTCATGTTAACAGGCACGACTTGTGCACTGTTCAGCAGCTATTGACTCTGCATTCCATACTGCCTCCATACAGGCAGGGCAATTTACGGTCCCGATGCATGTGAACTGGCACTGTATGTGCAATCATGGAGTCATTATTGATACATCTATGACCTATTGATCACTGGGCCGTACAGATACTCACCTTGATACTTACCTGTGTGGATATCTGCACATGTCCCTGCTGTAGATTACCATCACACCATTTACTGTGGTGGCAATAACTAGGACCTAGAAGCCTGGACCCTATATTACCACCTACACACGGTACCCCATTATTGGGGATCAAACTTGTTAACAGACACTACTAGTGTACTGTTTAGATAACTACTAATACGCACCGCTTATTTGCTATTAGGCTTATAGATTCACTGTGACTATCTACCTCAGCACGTATTTGGCCATATCCCTATCATAGGACATCAGTGTTACCCTCTACCACATACTATGGTGGGGCATATACTGATATAGGCAGTTGTCTACATCAGCAGTGGTTAATATAGGAGTTTAGATAGCGCATGGACTGTTACCCTGGTCCATTCGTCCAATTTTAATTCGCTGTATACTGGCTCATAATAGTATCTCACTTGACCCACACCGTTTTCCCTATATTTTATCGTTCTGAGTTACGACTCAAATAAAGAATTACGTTTTTACAGTTCACTCACTCCTCCCCATCACCACATGGTTTTTGGTACACCTGTTTATATACACTAGTGTGTGAGTGCTCTCCTTGGGGCCCTTGCTCTTTTGTTGTTACCCTAATAATAATAATAATAATAATAATAGCATGTTCTTGTATAGCGCTGCTAGTTTTACGTAGCGCTTTACAGACATCTTGCAGGCACAGGTCCCTGCCCCGTGGAGCTTACAATCTATGTTTTTGTTGCCTGAGACACAGGGAGATAAAGTGACTTGCCCAAGGCCTCAAGGAGCCGACACTGGGAATTGAACCAGGTTCAACCCAAGGTATACAGCACACAAATAGTTCTTCCGTGAATCCTTCCCGGTCTGTTATGGCGATGCGTGGCCCCAGAATGTTCTCACAGCACTCCAGCAAATATGTGGATGATATAGACAAAAACAGGGCACTAATAGTCCATTATCTTTGACTGCTAGGTCAAGAGCTAAAAACAGTACTGTGATGATAATGGACTGAATCTTCAGTTAGGTAACATATTCCATAAGAATATTATTTATTGGGAAAATAAAACAATAAAATACTGCAATAAAATGCTGCAAAGTGAGCTGTGATGTTTTTAACGCTCCAATGAATCCTAATAGGACCAACTCTCCGGCAATGTAAAATTGAAATCCTACTTACAATTAGCCCCTCAAACTTGCGCATTGCAAGTAGGTTCCTTTGTGACTGGAATCTCCCGGCTGTTACTTCCGTGTAGAGCGGTGTCCTCCTTGCGTCTCTGATTGACGGCTGCATGCCTGAGGATCAGACTTTCCCTGCACGGCTGCACCTCATGACATCACCGCTCTCCCAGCTATGGTGTCCCAGAGAGTTCAAAAATCACCCTATGCGTTTCAAGACCTCGCTCTCCGTCAGGGGTATTGCAGATGCGATTTTGCTGTCCTTTTATTTTTGGTCCGCCGGTCAATCCACCTTGTTTCCTCCTAATGAGGTCCCTCCCCCTAATAGGAGCATTATATGACTAAGACACACTAGCAATATTGTATTTGGCTCAGACTTGTACTCATTGTTGACCTTCTGTCTCATGATGAATATGTGATATTTTTCAGGATCCTTCATGCTCACTTTTGAGCACGAATACAGAGCTATGCTCTATTTTTTCTAGATGCAACCTTTGTCTGGGGAGGTACCTCAGACGAACTAAAACAGTTCAAAATATACCTCGATTCAAATGATAGGCATTTACATTTCAGTTTTAAACATAGCACTGAAAGCATCGTTTGTGGACCTGGAACTATATATTGAGAACACAATTCAAATAAAAACATACTATAAGAAAGTTCAGGCAAATAACTACCATTTTGCAAGTAGTCATTACTACCCAAACTGGGTGAAAAATATACCGAGGCCAATTCATCAGGCTGAAACGGAATTTCAGTAGGAGGGATGTACAGAGACAGTAGGAGGGCTGTATGTATATAATAACTTTATTTCATATAGCGCTTTTCTCCCAATGGGAATCAAAGCGCTTCACATAGGAATTTTACAGACAGTCCATCTTTATTTATACAACACTCACAGTGTACTCAGCACTTTACAAAAGAGACAATACAGGAAATAATACAATACGATTTATGGGACAAGTAGCACTTCCGCCAGTCTCACATGGACTCACAGCTGTGCAGGCTACGACCCCAATGTGCGCGCGCGACGGAGCTTCTCCCGACGCTCTCCTCCTCCAGCCGAGCGATCTGATGGAGTTCAGATCACTCGTGACTGGGGGGCGTGGCCTTGCGTCACGCGGCTTTCGCCCTGATTGGCTGAACCACCGCCGTGATGTGGCCAATGCACATCGCGGCTTGTGCGCGCCGACTGGGGCCTGCCCCATAGAGGGCTTTGCCTTGTGTGTGGTGCGCGCCACAGCAGCCACTGTGGACCTGGTCTAAAAGGCTGCACTTGAACTGAAAAGATTAAATTAAAGCCTGGTTCCAGTAACCGAATGTGACTGCTGAATGGGAAATGTTACACCCCCCCCCCCCCCCCTCCCCAGTGCTGCCCCAGGCACCGTAAAGCTGCAGTTGTCTTTTTTTTTTTTTTTTTTTTTACTTCAATAGTTTTATGTGTGCAATCTCTAATTACCTAAAGAACTGTTTAGCTGCAGGTCAATTCGTTCTCCATGTATTGATAGGTCGAAATTTGGTGACATAATTAGTGAAGGGATCTGTTTATATTCTGCTTGTCTGTCAGTGGAAGATCATGAATATTCATGAGCAATCCTGCACTGACATGTGCTAGAGGGAGGGCAGGGCTGACAAAGGGGTGTGCCAGGGCTTGTGACAGGACATGAAGGGGCAGTGCCTTAGCAAATGGCTGTTAAAATAGAATACAAGAAAATTGGTCTTTAAAAGTTGTTTTTTTAAAAACAGAAAATGCTAAAAGTATTTTTTCTTACTACAGAACTGATTTATTAAAAAAAACACACATGCAGGATATTGACTGAACTGCAGCTTTAAGGATGTCTCTCCCCTGCACCGCCAGAGCGATGTCCCTGCTCCCCAGTTTGCACTGGATCTCTCTGGCCTGTGTGCCTGGGGGCACCTGAACCTCAATGAAAACATCTTCCATAGTCTGGGACCAGCAACCCCAGGGAGTGTGACAGGGCACCACTCCGCTCCTCTCATCAAAATGCACCGACATGACCACCGGACGCCTCGCACTGAGTGGAGGAGGCACTGCGCATGCACGGGCACAGGACGCCTCACACTGAGTGGAGGAAGGCACTGCACATGCGCGGGCACAGGGCACTCACATATAGGACGTCCCATATCAAATGAAAACAAATAATTACACGCTGGCGGCCATATTTGATGCTGGCATAAAATCGCAATACGTTTCGGCAAATATAAGAAAATTGGTTCAAACAAGCACGAATGATGAATAGACGCTCCAAACGCAAGCTTCAACATATAGATATATGTATTGTTTTAAGCATAATAGATTTGCTGCTCAATATAATGATGGATTTACGTTTGTTTCCGAGATTAGCAGTTTTCCCCCCATGTATATCAACCTGATTTTAACAGTCCCGGTGCCAGAATCAAATATGGCCGCTAGGATGCCAGACGTGTTGTAAGACTCGTGAGAAACCGACTCCCTTCTATAATTGGTTGGTTTGACTGTCCATCAGCTTCGCTTTAACCAATGAAATTCTTTGATGACTGTTAAGAGCTGGACTTCTTTTAAGACCTTATTTTACAGTCTGCCAGATCCAAATCATGACGTTGCAATGACGATGTTCTCTTCCCCAACCCCCAAAATGCGGGTTAACGAGCAGCCATTGGCTGTTACCTTTACTTCCTCTCCGATTGGTCCGCCGTTCTACGTTCCTGGTTGGCTGCCTCGCCCGTGGCCTACCGGGAGCTGCAACGCTATTGGTTGAGGTGTCTGTGAGCCGTTTTAAAGAGGTGAACAGTGAGAGGTTTTGAATTTTGTTTGTAGGGAGATCGGTTAATTCCTATTAACATCAGATCGCTCTGATCAGCGGACCGGCTCCTGCCAGCATGTCCTTCCCGAAGGCCCCACTGAAGCGGTTTAACGAACATGTTGGTATGTATTCCGTACAACCCTGCTAGACAGACTCTTATTTTATAGCTAAAACAAACTGTGCTTTCTCACATGGTCATTTGCCTATGGACCAGGGCTCTTCAACCACTATCAAACTCGAAAAACATGTAGCAGCTGAAAGGCCACAAGCTTATTGTAATATAATTTTAAATATTTGAGAATTATAATATTTCAGCGTTTTGCAACATATGTAACATCTCTAATATATAATCTATCACCTTCATTTACTAGTAGAAAATTGAACATAGATGCAAATTTCATAATAGTTGCTTGGGCAGCTGAGTTGAGGGCCACAATCACGGTTTCCACCACTCTGGGATTTACCCGGAGCCTATGGGTTTTGGCAACGTATCTCCGGGCTTCGCGCTTACCTTGTAAACCTCCGAGCTGCGGTGTCTCCCGGTGTCCTACCGGCATCTTCCCCTGCAACTCCTCTTCAGTATGGCCGTGCTGCGTCAAACGGCGCCGTATTGCCATGTCAACAGGAACGCTAGGTGACGTCACAGCGTCATGTGACGCCAGTTGCCATGACCTCGTGGCTCCGCGTTTCCATAAGGCGTCCTGTTGTCGTGGTAACTTGATGCTGCGTGACGTCGTCGCGTTATTGGCGCCCCGTTCCCATAGCAATGCTGGGCCATTTGACGCTGCACGGCCATATTGACTAGTTGCAGGAGGAGACGCTGCTGTCGAAGGGGAGCACTACATTTAAAAACGTCTCCGGGTTAGCTTTCAGTAGAAGGTGGCAACCCTGGCCACAATTTAAGGGCCCTGCTATAGACTTTGCCGTTTGTGATGGTGATGCTGTTGGATTAACCTTTAGTGTTATACCAGTTGAAGTGCTGTGTGTGACCTCAAGGTATTGAAATACCTTTAAAAGCCCAGGATACCTTTAAAAGCCCAGGGTACCGCTTTATATTTAAAGAACCAGCAAGTTGAGTTCTATTGGGCCGCGTTTATAGTGCACGCGATGTGACAGATGACGTAGCCGCTAACGATAGTTGTAATTAGCTTGCGGGCGACCAGGTCTTTGATTGGTTCAGTGGCGACAGCCACTGAAAAATCAAATTTGACCGGCTTCAGAAAATCGTGTTGCGCTTTTTTAGTAAAAATGTTGAAGCCTTTCTAAAATTGCACCCAGAGTATTATTCAAGCACGGTACTGGGCCTTCATTGAGGTGTGGCGGAAAGTCTGTGCCAAACAGTAGCATTTTTAGGGAAAGGTACTAATTATCAGGGAGACTCCTTTTAAAGTATGAGAAATCCGGCAGACTGAGTGAGGATGCTGATTTCACATCAGTGAGGCTGATTGGGAAGTTTTCTCCTGTTCTGTTTTTTAAGATTTCTAAACAATGAGAACAGAGGTTGGGGCTCCCGAGGAACAAGCAAAACGTCCATGATGTTGGGTCCAACAGGGTGTCCCTTAATGACATTGACGCAATGTCATGGCGCACCCAAAGGTTTAAAGCCTACATCCCCATTTTCTTTAATGCCTGGTTCTGGTGTCGTCAACCGCCAGGGACCTTTCTGGTTCTTGTGAATGTTTCAGACACATAATATGAATATAATTGCATGGTCAACAACAGGGAGCTGCAATGTCTTATCCTGACGTCGCGGCTCTGTTGGTCGCCAGAATGCGTTTTCTTGTCTGGTGGAAGAAGTGTGAGAATCTCGGAAACTGGTGGTCCCCAGAGATAGGACTGTGGTACTGGCTCTGAGGCACCTTCCAGTTTAGGTAATACAAAACAAAGGGCTGCCCGGCTGATGTATTAATCACTACATGTGCTTTTTCCATGTTACATTAGAACAAGTACAGTATGTAAAATAGGTATGTTCATACTCCTTCCATGGAGGCTTCCAATGACTAGATACACGCACACAAAATGCTCCTGCAGTAGCTTTTGGGATGCCCACTCTATCGCATTGACTCAAATATGCTGGCAGTTCACTCGTCTATACTTGGTTAGAAATGCATCCTTGGTCAGCGGGATACCGCCTTCCGACACTATTCTAAGGTGCTCAACCTTTTTGCGATGGGGAGAAATTTACCCGAAGATGCCAACGAGTTGTGCAACTTGGGCAGGGAAGGACTTCTAGGTGCTAGGATTTTGGCCTTATTAGCAGTGGTGGGGTCTCCTGCATCAGAAGTGCCAAGAACTCATCCCTATTGGGTAGCTGTGGCAAAGATACCAGGGGTGAATTTATTGCACAGCTCTTCAGTTTGCAGCCCGTGGGGACCAAATTGGGATCTTAAATAGATTTGAAGTGACAGTCTTCTGCTAATTTCATTGCAGTTGCTAAGGCAGCTGTGTTATTTTTCACATGGATGCTCCCACTGCAACGAATGTAAATGTATATTGGACAGATGTTACATTTAAAAATAAATGCTTACAATATGCAAGTATCTAAATTAACACTACAATACTTTTGTGACCCTACTACTTGGACACTTTTTTTTCTAATCTGGCCTCTTTGATAATCTAGCAATTATAATGTCATAATGGAGTAATTTCATCAGAGGTGCAATGACATGTTTTTACCTCTTGAAGATGCTTTCTCTTGCAGTTCTGCTAATGATTAATACGTTGTGGTGGTGCTATGGATGTATACCTTTTTACCCCTTCAACATATTCTGCAGTGGTTCAATTTAGCATAGCTTCCACCTGCTTCTTCGCCAACTACCACAGAGGTACCATAGTCTTCTAACTTTTACCACTTACGGCATATCAGAGATGGAGATGTGCGAACTGTTCAAAATACATTTGCATCATATTCAGTGTGGTTGTATTTCTCTTCCCTCATTCAATTCCCTGTTAGAGAAACGTATAAGCCTCGACGGGCAGATGTCGCCAAATTGGCGATGTTTTGCTGAAAATGTATTGGACCAATTTAGTGTTTCCGCATTAAGCAAACATAATTTTTACAGCATTTTACAAATTGGCATATTGAATAAAATTGCAATGCACTTTGCCTGAGACATGGTGTGAGATATATACCAATTTGACATGGATTGCACAACTCTAATCAGAGATACACATGTAATTTCTTCCTTCCCCATAGAAGGCCATGCTCCCTTTTACCCAGAAGAATATTGGGGGCAAATACTTTCAAACAGGCTTGTGCTGATGGCCATACATCTCTATTTGTAGGTTGTACTCCAGCCCCTGGATCATATGATGTGAAGAATTCAGACAACCTTAAAGGACCGGTCTCCTTTGAGAAATCTCAGAGATTTAGGTCAAAAAAAGGTATGTTTCTGTATATGCCGTAAAATGCATGTAACCAGAAGAAAAATAATCTGTTCTATTCATTTCATTATTGCCACCAAAATTCCTGACGTGATGGAGGAAGTTTTGGCCTCAATAAGGTATTTCATGGTTATACTGCCCAAAAGTGTACCTATATTGTAACTGGGGTAGAGAATCCCTATTCTCATGTTTTTGTGGGGTACACTTCATACATATTTAAATGCATTGATAAACCTATCTGAGCCCAAATTAAAACACCTGTGTAATAGTTATATTGTTTATGGGCGTGCAACAAATATTGAATGAAAGCGTCTTACATTAGGGGATTTCTGATGGTGGGATAAGTCGGACAACTAGAAATTGTTAACATGTAACTGTGAGGGTAAATTGGGTGTTAAGCATCTGAAAGCTGGCATTTTTTAAAAGGGCAATTCAAAGTGTGTGTGTTTAATTTTAAGTAGCTCAAAACGAATAAATTATCATTTGTTATTTGCGTGCTTGTCCTCTTTCGCAACGGACCTAAATTGCATTTGTCTGCTCATTTCTATCCCCCCACCCCCCCTGTTCCTGGGGTATATACGTGTGGAAAGGTAAAGTCTATTCCATCCCCTCCAGGGTAAATGAGATGTCCGTTTTAAATCTAACGCGTCGCGTGGGTCAATATGAAGCTGCAACTTCATGTGTTGTGGCTTCCTATTGGTCCGTGGGACGCATGGGGATTTTTAAATGTGGAGAAGTGCCGGCGGAACATTTTCTGGCATGTATCTCAGGAAGCTGAAATGAATATGATTCTGCTCTGAGGACCTTTCTTACACCGTACACAGCATGTGGAAAGAAGGACAAAGGTGGGGGGAGTTGGGTGGTTACTCCATTTTTTACCTTTGCATTAACTCAAATGTGTGCTCAAGGCCCTAAAGTTGTACAAGCTGATCTCAATGTCTTAATCTTTCACCAGAGGACCCGACTGGCGGCAGCCAGAGCATGGATAAAGAATTAACCTCTCCAGCTCGTCTACGCAAGAACTCATCTCTTGGATCAACTGTAGGACTGTTTTAAGTGTTTTTCCTTGTATAACAGTTTACTTGTGGGAGGGAGGGAGGGAGGTGGAAAACAGCTATTTAAATAGAAATTGAAAAAAAATTATGTGATTAGCTTGGTCTGTTGAGGTGTATATATTTGTGTAATTTCTTATTTATTGAAAGCAAGTAAATACCATTTAAAAACCTGTTTCGGTGCTATCAGAAGGTTAATAATGCATTGTTACAGGTAATTGGCTTAAAATAATGCGGGATTATGGAACAGTTGGTAGCCCACACAATACAACGTATTTAGGGGAAGTCTCCTGACTCGGACATTACTTGTTGTTCACAGCCAAACATGCGACAGAAACCAGAGAAGGATACAGAATTCATCAGAGAGATGAAGAAGAAAAGGATGTTGGAGAAAGAGGTATATTATGTTCTCAAATAACAACCCTAAAAATACTAAAGACATGTTGGTTGTGGTAGAAACTTATTTTTATCTGTCTTCCTAAATTCACCATTTATTGTAAATATCTCTATCTCTATCTCTATCTCTCCATAAATGGAAATGTTTACATTTACAGCTGTCGCCCGGATGCCTTAAGCATGTCCCATGCCATTGGTTCATTTTGGCCCTAGGAGGAAATTAACTTTATTTGTTTTTGTGGAGAGATGGTCCCCAAATTTGCACTGTCTTTTTTTTTTTTTTTTTTTTTTTTTTTTTTTTTTCATCATTTACCATTGGGATGGTAAATCAAGTTTTTGAACTTAAACTTTAGTGTGCTTAGACCTACATGGTCTAAAAGTAAAATAACCTTAAAAAAAAAAAAAGTATTCCCCTACGTTTGAAGCAGAGGGTTTCTGCAGCTGAATCTTGTTAATTTCATGACCGGGGACCCCCTCCTTCTAGAGATACATACCTGAGAAGGTGCTGCGTGTTTAAAGCGCCCACGTCCCGCAGGCCAATAGGAAGCCACGTGCAATGAGGTTGCTGCTGCCTCTTGGCCCACAGGACCTTTAACCTGCCAGATTGGGTGCCCAGCCGGAGCGGCTACCGATGGCAATTTTGATATCTATTACGGTAAGCGGGAGGTCCCTGGAACTGATGTCAACGAGGCTTGGCTCTGGAAACCATCTGCTTAATACCTAGTAAAAGAAAAATTAATTAAACCCACAGGTTACACTTTACGTACTCCTTTTGTGAGTGTTTTTATTGCTTGTAAACGAGTCCCCTAGTGCATAGCTCTGGTATATCAGGCGATGCTCCTAATGATATCTGCAGTATAAATAGAGATTCCGGTTTCAGATTTTAAAGGAAAATCCTCACCAATGACTATCTTGCACTTTCGGATAAAACCGATTAAAAATTGTAAATTAAGCATAATGTTCTATTGAATTAGGCCTCTTATAGCAGCCCAGAGACGGGTAAGAAATAACACAAGGAGTATGAGAACTTAAAATATTCAAACACCAAATTCAAATGTGTCAATTTATGTTTAACAAGGATAGCTACATAAAAAGATTATGCACACAAAAAAATTAACATCGGAACTGGACTCCGTACATATGAACGATTACATTGGCGTATTGTAGGCCAGGGGTGGCCAACTCCAGTTATCAAGGGCCACAAACAGGTCAAGTTTTAAGGATATCCCTCAATGACTGAGCCAACTGTGCTGAAGCAGGGATATTCTTAACCTGACCTGTTGATGGCCATTGTGGACTGGAGTTGACCACCCCTGTTGTAGGGTATCACAACTATCAATAAATCCTAATGAAATATCTGAAATGTTGAGCATTCAATAATAAATATCTTGTCGCCATGTAACAAATCTCATTAAGCTTTCCCTGTGACTTAGTTTTTTTCTCTTAATGCGGCTATGCTCATAAAGCATGCTAAAAATTAAAACCTTCCAATGTAACTAGCTTCCATACAAGAGTTCAATCACCCATAAAGGGAATTGTTTCCCTTTTTTGTGAAATTAATGTTGCCACTTTTTATTGTGGCACCATAATTACTTTACAAAGAAGTGACAATTTAATTGCTGTCTTGGATCCACAAACCGTCTTATTCCAGACAATTAGACGGATTAAGCAATCTATCATTTATTCACCATGGAATCATAACTCTACATAATGGACATGCCAGTCACCCACATTTAACCTACTAAACATGACCTTGGTATAACTTATTTGGTTTCACGTGGCACTGCCTCTAACTTAGCCTTACAGTGTCTTGATGTATGTCACAGCGAAGGGATTCTGTTTAGGTAGTGCTTAGTAGAGCATTCTCAATTTGGCCGTTATGTAGACTAATAGAACATATATATCGGTTTTGTCCTTTGTTTTGACCTTTCACCCATCTAGTTTCATCATTGGTCTTAATTGATGTTACCCTCTTTCAAAGGTGATCTCATAAATGTTATGCTATGCTCATTGGTTTTCAAAATGTAATCTGTAATCCATGCTATAACAAGTACGTCCAATCTGTTAAATGTAATTGTGTGGGTTTTTTTTTTTAAGATTCGCTCACTCATGAAAGAACGTGCTGAGCAGAACAAAAGGTTTCAAGCGTTGGAGGAAGAGTTTAAAAAGACAGAGGTTAAACTTGGTATTGCTAAGCGAGAGAGGACTTCTCTATCTGCAAACGTAGCATCCCTTGAACGACAGATTGCTGACCTAGACAAGGCAAATGATCTTTTAAAAGCCAAAGTATGTATCTCTGCTCTTATACATATACACTGCTAAAATAGAACACGATTGTCAGTGTTGTAGGCCCCTCTATTGCTGAAGATGCTGATCGATAACATTTGCTGATGTCATGGTAACTGGAACAACTCATTGGAGACATTAGAATAAATGTTAAAATATATTTTACATTTTAAAAATGTAAACTCATATACCTAATATCTTCTATAACCATTTAAAGTTAAAAAAAAAAAAAAAAAAAAGTGCCGTATTTCATATCTTAAAGGGTTCCATGTGCTCTTTCCCCATTGGCCGCATGCCAAAATATATTGAAATAAGAATAAAACCGCTCTAAGGGGTATGGGCAGTGAGCTCATTTGCCTCGAGTGAAGTTTAATTTATATTACTGCACCTATTTTTTTAATTAAAATTTAAGCTCTTGCAGAGGGGCAGAATGGAGAACTTTCACAATTGTTAAATGCATGGACCCACATGTCTTGGTCTCTGCGGGAATGTCCTGCGATTTCGTGTCAGACCCATCCTCGCCATGTCGCAGCCCTGAAAGGGATGAGCTAAAGGGAGACGGCAATGAAGTTGCTAGCAATGGTATTTCTAAGTCAGTTACTATGTTGGTGGGTTAAACTGCAATTTTCTTATTTTAGTTTTCTGATGACAGCATGAAGAAGAAAATAAACAGTCTGTGCGCGGAACTGATGGAAGCAAAGAATAAAGTGGATGCACGTGATAAGGTATGTTTTCTTTCAGTACCGGGTGTAAATAATAGGAAAACTGGATGGTTACCTGTAATAGATGATTGGCAACCGTAAATTAGTCATAAGAATTCAAATACAAAATCGGACCTCTTACAGGCGCTTCAGTATGTAGCAATGCTTAAATACATGAATAGATCGGCTATATGCTCCCTCGACGCATGCAGATATTGCATATGCCACTAATAACTAGCTTAAGGCTGCTATCTATTTTCAAAATAAAATGTCTCCTGGAAGGGCAAAAAGCGATCTTTTAAAGTAAAAATAAGTTATGCGAAAAGGAGATCAGCGCAGTCTGCTGATTTTAAGAATGTGTTGAGCTTTTTTTGTTCCCCACAAACCAGTACCCCGCTTATAAACTAAACTCCAGTATGAGTAACTGAATACAGACTTCATTTTTGTCCTCAGGCTGCACCTAACCAAGAGGTATGATTTGTTTGAGGGGGCATGCACTTGGGTGGGCACATTTTATAAAATGGTCACATTACTGCACAGGGCACTGCTGGTTACACAAATGTTATTGTAGATCTTTTGGATGACTTCTATTCTAGGTGGCATGGTTTTTAATGCAGGAAGAAAAAACCAGGGGAGCGTAGATACCTTTAAAAAGAAAAAAAGACAAACATAGTGCAACCTGTAGCAAAATATGTTATAAGGAGCTCCCAGCTGGGCACCACATACTAAGGCCAATGCCTAATGGGATATATCAGCAGGAACAATTCGGAGGAGATAATCTTTAGAAAAGAGAAGCACACATGCAGTATCCAATAAAATACAGGTTATCCAAAAATAATAAAAGTGGAGGCTTACAGAATCCCAATGGGAAAACAGCATTGACGGTGGTGATCTCAAGACCACATCACAGCGTCTCTGTGTCAGCAAACCGCCACGGTACACTTCAGCCTGGAGCCGTCTCGTCACTTCCGGTCTTGGGGCCGTCACGTCACTTCCGGTTGCGCCGCCGGTAGGAAAACAGCTACGGATACCCAGGCACTCTTTCCTTCTTGATTAAGAGGTCACGCTCAACGCGTTTCGCCGTTCTTGCAGACGGCTTCGTCAGGAGTAGCAGTGACCTGTCCTGGGTGTCTTATTTATACCCATACTGCTATCAAACTCCCCTCCTCCATAGGATGATTGATAGAACATCCCCCAAAGTCACGGGCCAATTACATGCATGTGACCGCACACAGGGAAATACATATACTTAAAAACAGTGATAAACATTTAATTATACAATTATAATAAAATAGTTTAATAGTACCAAAGCATATTTTAAAAACATATTAAAAATAATAATCCTAACTCATAATAAAATACACATTAAAGTATATAAAAAACACATCAGCTATCCTACTCTTTCTTAGTCATATTGAGCAGACGATAGATGAATCTTAAAAAGACAAAGAAATTAGGTTAGAGTACAACATCAAATTCCAATAATCTTATGAAATGTGGACTTTGAACTTGGTGTTTTTCTTTAAATTTGGTGTTTTTCTTTAACCTGGTGTTTTTTCTATTTTTTCTGTAAATTTCATATTTTTATAGGATTTAGATGGGATTGCACCTTTTATATAATTTTTGAGAGCATTTTTAATTGACTGGTGTTCAGTCTTTGTGGTCCGATCTATGTCTAAAATAGTCAAGATGTCCTTATAACTTTGCCTCATTTCATAAGATTATTGGAATTTGATGTTGTACTCTAACCTAATTTCTTTGTCTTTTTAAGATTCATCTATCGTCTGCTCAATATGACTAAGAAAGAGTAGGATAGCTGATGTGTTTTTTTATATACTTTAATGTGTATTTTATTATGAGTTAGGATTATTATTTTTAATATGTTTTTAAAATATGCTTTGGTACTATTAAACTATTTTATTATAATTGTATAATTAAATGTTTATCACTGTTTTTAAGTATATGTATTTCCCTGTGTGCGGTCACATGCATGTAATTGGCCCGTGACTTTGGGGGATGTTCTATCAATCATCCTATGGAGGAGGGGAGTTTGATAGCAGTATGGGTATAAATAAGACACCCAGGACAGGTCACTGCTACTCCTGACGAAGCCGTCTGCAAGAACGGCGAAACGCGTTGAGCGTGACCTCTTAATCAAGAAGGAAAGAGTGCCTGGGTATCCGTAGCTGTTTTCCTACCGGCGGCGCAACCGGAAGTGACGTGACGGCCCCAAGACCGGAAGTGACGAGACGGCTCCAGGCTGAAGTGTACCGTGGCGGTTTGCTGACACAGAGACGCTGTGATGTGGTCTTGAGATCACCACCGTCAATGCTGTTTTCCCATTGGGATTCTGTAAGCCTCCACTTTTATCATTTTTGGATAAACTGTATTTTATTGGATACTGCATGTGTGCTTCTCTTTTCTAAAGATTATCTCCTCCGAATTGTTCCTGCTGATATATCCCATTAGGCATTGGCCTTAGTATGTGGTGCCCAGCTGGGAGCTCCTTATAACATATTTTGCTACAGGTTGCACTATGTTTGTCTTTTTTTCTTTTTAAAGGTATCTACGCTCCCCTGGTTTTTTCTTCCTATGTTTCGTGTGGACCTTGAAACAGTCCGTCTAAGGGTTTGAGTGTTTTTATTTTTACTTTGTATTTTGTGTTTACCTTCACATTTATATACATAGTTTTTCCATTAAGTGTTTATATATTATATTATTCACTGTGTTTAGGTATTGAGCGCCATCTTGTGTGTTCTATATGGTTTTTAATGCACTAAAAAGTATTTGTTCGGTTAGTGGTGGCGGGAGGTAGCAAATAGTTGGCACTAGGCCGTTTTGCATGGACTGCGTACAGGGTGTGCTAAATACCACTCATTGTTTTTTAAATCTTGAGCGCCTTTCCCTTTGCATTATTGCAATTTTCAAAGTTGAGGTTCCATCGAGTCCAGTGGTGGCCAACATCAATTCTCGAGGGCCACCAACACGTCAGATTTTAAGGCTATCCCAGCTCCAGCACAGGTGGCTGTCAATGACTGAACCACTGATTGAGCCATCTGTGTTGAAGCGAGGATATCCTTAACCTGAACTGTTGGTTGCCCTTGAGGATTTGAGTTGGCCACCACTAATCTAGTCTGAAAGGTGCATTCTCAAACAAACATTTTAAGAGTCCAATCCCACAGACTGTAAAAGGGTTTGGGTTTTTTTTTACGGCCGACTAACTGGCTTCACCTAAATATAAGAAAATGCTAAAAGTAAAGGGTTTTTTGCTGATTGGTTACAAGTTGAAATTCTTATTGGCATCTGAATGGGGAAGACAGGGCCACCAACAGAAATCATGGGCCCCGGGACAAATGAAAGGAGCAGCCCCCCCCCCCCCCCCTCCTAACCCTTAGCGCACCTACCACAAAAAAATATCTTTTAGCGCGCAACTTTTACTTAACTGTTTTCTTATTGTGATACAGAAAAAAACATTACAATGCAACCTATTTATTTTTATATTTTCAACAAGACATATATCTGCCTGCCTGGGTGGGTCAATGTTGACGGTGGGTGGGTCAATGTTGACGGTGGGTGGGTCAATGTTGACGGTGGGTGGGTCAATGTTGACGGTGGGTGGGTCAATGTTGACGGTGGGTCAATGTTGACGATGGGTCAATGTTGACGGTGGGTGGGTCAATGTTGACGGTGGGTGGGTCAATGTTGACGGTGGGTGGGTCAATGTTGACGATGGGTCGATGTTGATGGTGGGTGGGTCAATGTTGACGGTGGGTGGGTCAATGTTGACGGTGGGTGGGTCAATGTTGACGATGGGTCAATGTTGACGGTGGGTGGGTCAATGTTGACGGTGGGTGGGTCAATGTTGACGGTGGGTGGGTCAATGTTGACGATGGGTCAATGTTGACGGTGGGTGGGTCAATGTTGACGATGGGTCAATGTTGACGGTGGGTGGGTCAATGTTGACGGTGGGTGGGTCAATGTTGACGGTGGGTGGGTCAATGTTGACGGTGGGTGGGTCAATGTTGACGGTGGGTGGGTCAATGGGAGACGGTGGGTGGGTCAATGGGAGACGGTGGGTGGGTCAATGGGAGACGGTGGGTGGGTCAATGTTGACGGTGGGTGGGTCAATGTTGACGGTGGGTGGGTCAATGTTGACGGTGGGTGGGTCAATGTTGACGATGGGTCAATGTTGACGGTGGGTGGGTCAATGTTGACGGTGGGTGGGTCAATGTTGACGATGGGTCAATGTTGACGGTGGGTGGGTCAATGTTGACGATGGGTCAATGTTGACGGTGGGTGGGTCAATGTTGACGGTGGGTGGGTCAATGTTGACGGTGGGTGGGTCAATGTTGACGGTGGGTGGGTCAATGGGAGACGGTGGGTGGGTCAATGGGAGACGGTGGGTGGGTCAATGGGAGACGGTGGGTGGGTCAATGTTGACGGTGGGTGGGTCAATGTTGACGGTGGGTGGGTCAATGGGAGACGGTGGGTGGGTCAATGGGAGACGGTGGGTGGGTCAATGGGAGACGGTGGGTGGGTCAATGGGAGACGGTGGGTGGGTCAATGGGAGACGGTGGGTGGGTCAATGGGAGACGGTGGGTGGGTCAATGGGAGACGGTGGGTGGGTCAATGGGAGACGGTGGGTGGGTCAATGTTGACGGTGGGGGGGGGTCAATGGGAGACGGTGGGGGGGTCAATGGGAGACGGTGGGGGGGTCAATGGGAGACGGTGGGGGGGTCAATGGGAGACGGTGGGGGGGTCAATGGGAGACGGTGGGTGGGTCAATGGGAGACGGTGGGTGGGTCAATGGGAGACGGTGGGTGGGTCAATGGGAGACGGTGGGTGGGTCAATGGGAGACGGTGGGTGGGTCAGTGGGAGACGGTGGGTGGGTCAATGGGAGACGGTGGGGGGGGTCAATGGGAGACGGTGGGGGGGGTCAATGGGAGACGGTGGGGGGGGTCAATGGGAGACGGTGGGGGGGGTCAATGGGAGACGGTGGGGGGGGTCAATGGGAGACGGTGGGGGGGTCAATGGGAGACGGTGGGGGGGGTCAATGGGAGACGGTGGGGGGGGTCAATGGGAGACGGTGGGGGGGTCAATGGGAGACGGTGGGGGGGTCAATGGGAGACGGTGGGGGGGTCAATGGGAGACGGTGGGGGGGTCAATGGGAGACGGGGACTGGGTCAATGGGAGACGGGGACTGGGTCAATGGGAGACGGGGTGACGGTGACAGTGACGGGGTGACAGTGACGGGGTGACAGTGACGGGGAGACGGTGACGGTGACAGTGACGGGGTGACAGTGACGGGGAGACGGTGACGGTGACTGGATGGGTGGGTGGGAGACGGTGACTGGATGGGTGGGTGGGTGGGTGGGAGACGGTGACTGGATGGGTGGGTGGGAGACGGTGACTGGATGGGTGGGAGACGGTGACTGGATGGGTGAGTGGGTGGGAGACGGTGACTGGATGGGTGGGTGGGTGGGTGGGAGACGGTGACTGGATGGGTGGGTGGGTGGGAGACGGTGACTGGATGGGTGGGTGGGTGGGAGACGGTGACTGGATGGGTGGGTGGGTGGGAGACGGTGACTGGGTGGGTGGGTGGGAGACGGTGACTGGGTGGGTGGGTGGGAGACGGTGACTGGATGGGTGGGTGGGAGACGGTGACTGGATGGGTGGGTGGGAGACGGTGATTGGATGGGTGGATGGGAGACGGTGGGTGGGAGACGGTGACAGGAGGAGCTGGTACTTCCCCCTCCGTCCCACGTTGGGAGCGGGCCCTGTGTATACGCGCCGGGACCTCAGGGGAATCACCGTTTTAAAAAAAATCTAATTAACTGGCGCCCGGCCGCGCAGGGAGTCCGGCCGCCGGGCCCCCCTGACCCACGGGGCCCGGGACACCAGTTCCCTTTCTCCCCCGCTGTTGGTGGCCCTGGGGGAAGGGTTTGTCAAGGGGATTTTTTTTGTTCGTTTTTTTTTTTTTTACACATTTTAACCCTTATCCCACCCAGTCATCAGTGAACCAATAAAGTTAGTGAGGTGGGACTTTCGCTGAACCGTGACATCACACAAAAGGAAGTTACCAGCGAAACGAAGCTTCTCCACATTCAACTTCACCCAGATGATACCCATTAAAGCAACAAAACGTGAAATCTTTGGGGTTTAAAAAAAAAACTGTAGTATTTGGATAATGGTGATTTTTTTTTTTTTTTAACCATCCTTTGATTTCTATAGCAGGTTTATCCCACCTCCCAAGCAGTGCCAGATCTTTGGAACGCCTTTCTATTTTGTGATAATTTGTTGCCAATGTTTCCATCAGTTTGAGCTGTAAACTGTAAAAATAGATTACCTTGGTAATATCAGGATACATTGTAGCTGTTGATTTACACTGACTGTAGGATTGATTTGAAACTGAAAGGTGGCCATTGTATGCCTAACAATCAGGATTTATTACGGAGCACCAAACGATTGCCAGCTTCAGTAAGAATGTAGAATTCTACATTGTCACATGCTTTTTACATATTAAAATAAGAGAACCAAAAAAGGGGACTAGTATTGCAGCTTTAAACACGTCAGTGGAATTGGTTTACTTTGGTCCTAGGAGGAATCGTACCAACGTCTAGACAGTCGAAGCATTCTTGGGAATTTAATGAATGTGAAGTAATACTTGATATTTATATGTACACTACAAAACAATTCCTTTCTTTGCGTGAAAATGACAGCCTTTTTATACACTCCTGACCAGAAACGAAATTGCAATCTGAGATCAGCACATTTTTATTTATTTCAAAGCTTCTGTAGAACGTATATACAAGCTTGTTAAGAGGTGCCAAGTTTTGGTTCAATACCTCAGCTGAAAGGAAATAATTTGCATGGAAATAAGGGAAGAATAGTTCATGTTTTGTCTTCTCTGATTGCAGGAAATATGTTGTCTTCAGGTAAACTTTGAGGAGCAGTTTAAAATGCTTCATAGTACTGTGGAGGCTTCTAGCATTGCATTACATTCTCTGAAAGAAAGGAATAACTTTCTCGGTAAGTTACATACTTCTGTTAATTGAGCTTGGATATGAACTAAATGAATAAATGGGAAGATTTTCCTGACTTTACTGTGTACGGTTACAGTAGATTTGACTTTCCCTGAAAGCCTTAATCCATATGTCCTACTCCACCCAAAATGTGTAAATAAGACCATTTATTTTAGCTTGCAGTGTGATCTATTCACTGTTATGAGGTAGATTGTTGTGTATAATTGCAGGATACTTCCACCGGGATTCACAAAGCTCTGATAACGGCATCACCACTTGATCTGGCGTTAACTGCCATTCTTACCAATGGTGGTTAACGCTGGTAGAGCTCACACTACCCTTCGTTGAAGCTTTGTGAATTCCTCCCTCCAGCCCCCCTTTGTGTCAATTTCTTAAAAAAATGTATGCTGTACAATTTTATTTTTTTGATACTTCCCTACACAAAGCACCAGTTCTATAAATAATCATGTCATGATTTTAATTTTAATTTTTTTTCCACACTTAAGAGGAAAGTCGTCACGAAGCAAACCTGCATAATAAGGTTCTGGAGAAGGAGCTGGACCAAGTTCAAAGTAAGGCTAATTACAATTTTACAGTCCTTTTAGTACATCCTTACTAATAAACCTGTAATGTAATCTGAATGAACTCCTATGTTTTCAGCTTTAATTGAGGAGTTGCGTGGAGAAAACAAAAACCTTGAAGGATATCTAGGAAAGGCCCAGGAACAGATGCAGGTAAATTTGGATTCCCGTTGGTGTGTTTTTTAAGGCACAGTTTAAGTTTGATTGGTTAATACATTTCTCTCTGTTTCAAGGATCTCCGCATTGAAATGAGCTCCATGGAGAGTGCGTTTGAGAATAAACTTCAACTCGTGACATCAACTATGTCAGAACAACAAAGCCTGGTAAACCCACCAATAGCTTATCATTTCAACTGTGGATGTTGCTACCTCAAATTTGTATTCTCTTACTATGGCCAATAATTAATCTTCATTCAAATGTCTAGCGTTTCTAAGGCTGCGTCTATAGTATATCAGACGGAGGGGAGGCGCACACACGCTGCAATACTCTTGCTGAAGCCTGAGCTTTTTTATGGCTTTGCAGGGTATGCAGCGGGCGCGATTTGGGGGCGTGGCAATGACGTTCCTGTGCGGACGTCACTTCCCTACCTCACATCCCGATCCACTGGCATTTTTTCAGATGCAGCATCTGAAGCACTGTGCAGACAAGTTCACTTCCCCCGGTCTGGAAATTGTGTGTGTGCGCGCATCACCGGCATAATAAAAGAAAAAAATGGCGTCACTTTGAAAATGTAAGTTCAGTTTGATTGGAGAAGACAGGTCATGAGATCATGCCATCATGCAAAAAATCACTTGGCTCTGTCTTCTTCAATTTCGCGCCTTTGCCAGCTCTGTCTGACGTGCGTGCTGGTGCCATCTATAGACATCCTCAAAGAGGACCATAGATGTGAACGCGCAGCGTGCGCGCGCCTCCGTTCCGCTCGGTCTGATATATACTATAGATGCGGCTTTATGAGCTATCAAATGTGTGTACAGAAGTAGCAGACTTCATTTTCTGCTCACCGACACCCCTCCCCCTTGAAACAACAACCTATACTTTTAGATCTCTCGTCCATCCTCCAGCGCCATAGGCAATGGACTCGACCACCTAATGTAGAACAGGAAAAATCGTGCACCTGCCCTGTATAGACACCACCCTCCTTACTTGTGCATTGTTCTTTCCTGTTCTACCTGGTGGTAGAAATGTGCTAGGATTTAGAGTTTTTATTTATTTTTAGGCTTCCTCAGGTGGTCTCAGGCCAATAGGTAACCACCTAAGGGTGTGTTACCTGGGGAGAAGGTCAAGGACATCCTATCCTGGGCTCAAAGGCTGCAGGAATTGGTCAGCTCACCGGTGAGGCTGGTTCCCTATACAAAGTCTGTTAACTCTATGAGGGCTGGTACAGGAATGCCAGCCGTGACCTCATGACCACCCGCAGCACCACAGAGCCAGTGATTGCTGCAGTGGGGTGGGAGGCGGAGTCCGACAGTGTCCTAGGTGGCGGAATCGGACGAAGTCCCTCAGTAGCACTCTGGACGTCATGGTGGAGGAAGCCACGTATGGCTGGGTGTGTCAACCTGAAGCGTCCTCGAACGTGCACAAGTGGCTGTCACTTCTGGAAGTCGGCGGGCCATTTCAAAATGTGGATCAGCTGGCAAACAAGTGATGTCAGAGGAGATGGACACTGGGAATACGGAAAGTGCAAAGAAGCCGCTACTGCTGTCTTGGTGGCAAGTACTGGAAGGGGAATGATACAGGGGGAAACCTGTGATCACACAGAGCTGGAGGTGGGGATTACCTGTTTATGGTGTATATTCTGTACACAGATTTCAGCCTCCCACAATACAAGGCCCGAAGCCCTCCAGGACCCAGAATATGGGATGTCAGACCCAAGAAGGCATCTGCAAAGACAAAACATTTAACTTGTTCAAGATGTGAACTGCCTCTACCTGATCAGTACAAGAAAATTGTACAATGCTTGCATAAAGCAATTGGCAATGGAGGAAAATACCACCCAGATTTAGGGTTTTCTGGAATGGTTACAATCAGCAATGCAGCAGACCTTTTTGACAGCTTCAAATCTGATTATTTATTTTTTATTTTTTTACAGACAGCACCAATGTCCTCAATGCAAAGAGGAGACCTAGAGCGATATCGGAGGCGTTACTCTGCATTCTTACAGGAATCCGATTTAGGATTCTCAATAGGAACAGAATTTACCGATTATTCATCTGGTGAAGTGAGAAGAATATTCAAGCTTCACAAAAGATAATGACAAACTGGTGAAAGGTTGCTAAACAAGCCTATAAGGAAGAGGGATTATGTGTTCACATGGGTCAATGGTCTTCCCAGTGCATACGGCAATCAAAAAAGGGATTAGTGAGTAATGGCAGCATCCAGATTAGAAACCATCCTTTGCGAGAAGATTTAGCCAAATGTACACATTTGATCCAGATCACGGGCGCAAACTATTGATGCTGTCCCCCCCTGGTGCTTGCGCCCCCCCATCTTGTTTTCTGGCGTCAAATGACGCAGCGGGGTCATGTAACGTCACGCCATGGCGACGCGTCACCATGCTTCTGAATCCTGATAAATTGAGATTTGCAGAGGCCTCGCATGATCCCCCAGCATTAAATTAAATGCCTTGGGGAAGAGCGTGGGTCTGCTGCAACAGCCCGTGCCCCCCCAGGAAATCTTCTGCGCGCCCCCCAGTTTGCACACACCTGATCCAGATTATTCTGAGGCTTGGGGATAGCCCTCCAAAGGTAGACATACCAGTTGCAAGACTGTCCCAGAAGATTGGCCATCCCACCTAGATGATGGCTCACGGTTCCGGAATCCAATGGATGAGTTGAATGTGCATTGAGAAGAGTGTTTATGATGGCAGGGGCTCTATGCAAGCTAAGTGACGCATCATTGTGTGTTACCAGGCCACCAAGGGAATGGGGTAACCCAGGTAGAAAAATGTTCAACAAAGCTTCCCGAGATCAAATTTTGAAGCTATTTGCGCTAATTCCCCTTGGCTTTCACTACTTATACGATGCATCTATGGAGTCATCTGTCTAACTGCTAAAATGTTTTGTCCTTTAAACCGCCTGCAGGGCATTATACCCCAAAGCTTGGATAGCAGATGCCACTTCGAAGAACAAACTTTGCTCCATGCTATTCGAAGGTTCGTTATTTGAAGTGAAACTGGAAAAACTGGTTGACAGATGACGACAAGACGAACCTTGCCTCAAGACCAAAGCGCTACCAAACCCACAGATTATTATTTATTATTATCTTTTTTTTTCACAATGAATACAAGTCGTACAAAAACTTGAGGGCAATAATTTTCCTCAAAAAGAAGGATTTAGTGGAAGCACAAGAGGAATCTCTGTCAGTGGCCCAGGTGTCCTAATATCAGCATCCTTCTGACACCAGAGACTCCTTTCCAAGAGGTAGTTGGCAAAAAGGAGGAAGACTCCCAATATTTTACCACACAATGGCAGCAGAAAATAGCAGATTGCTCTCTCAGCTGATGGAAAAAGGGTATTCAATAGAATTCACAAAGGCCATCAAGCCGATTCCTCATTTCTTCAACACTATTCAGGGCTTATAGAGTCATATGTACATATACCACAGCATCAAGAAAAGAACGGATCACGTTCTACTATGTTCATGGTTCCAAAAGCCTCAGGGTTCAGACCAATCCAACATACTGTATAAAACTTGTAAATCTTGGTCATCAATTGGGGGAGAGGGGGAAGCAAATTGATACAAACGCACAGCATTCACGTTTTTAGGTCTGCATTTCATCAAGCCACAGCAGTCTATTGATCACCAGACAAAAGGGAAAATCTGATCAAGTCTGACACCTCACCCCCAAACCCCGCCCCCCCCAGCCCCCCCCCCAAAAAAAGGCCATTGTGCTACTGGATGGGCGGAAATGGAAAATCTGGCTTGATGAAGATCCTTTTTATCTTCCCTCCATCAGGCAACCTTGTCTAAAATGTGTTTACCTACCCATATAATCCTATAAACACTGCACAGATAACGGGGGTAGGTGCCCTATGCAGGGCAGGTGCAGCCTTCCTCCTGTCCTACCTCAGGACTTGAGGTCTATTACCCATGGTGCTGCCTCACGGACTTAAGGGAAATACATTTTGAGGAAGTCAAATCTTCCTTTTCTAATGGATGCTGTGTTGGTGCAGAATATCTTGGCATACCCAACCAAAAGACGACGAGCTCTGCTGTGCTTCCGTTTGTAGTTGGCAGGACTTGGAAGAGTTCCCTAAAGTGTTTTTGTTTTTAGGTGTGGGCTTTATGCAAGTTCTATTGACTCGCCTGAAAATGCTACAAATGGAAAGCTTCTTAAAATTACATGCAATTACATTTTTATCCCAAATCTTAATTCTAACGCTTCTTCTTTTTAGGTTATTGCAAAACTAGAAGAAATGGAGAAAAAGTTTCACGAGGCACAGAACAACTTGGACCAAACACTGCAGGAACTGTCTCGGCTTGAGGAAGAACTGTATGTCCATTTACGATTTTTTTTTTTTTGTTCTACAAATGCTCTTTGGTTTTCATATTCTAGTTTGCAAAGTTAATGTCAACCGTAAACATTAGGATAAAAGGTATCCATGAGTTTGCCGTCTCTATCCTTTTTTTGTAGTATTATAATTCAGTGTTTTCATGACTATCCTGTTAAGCTCTGGTTCACAATACATAAGTATATTTCTGTATAATTTTGATGGGGAAAGATTGGAAGGTGTACTCTTTCCACCAAGAATCTCTAAAACGTGTTATATTTCTGTATAATGACATTCAAGTATTTTGTAGCTAGGTGTGTGATATATATATATATCTTTATATCTATATATTTTTTTTTTTTCTGTTTGTTTTCTTCGGTTTGCAGTATTGCAACTAATCGGGGAAAAAGCAGGTTGGTGGAGGAGACGGCTGAAACTGAAAGAAAGCTATCCGCATCTCTGGAAGAAATGAGGTACGGATACTGCTAATTGAATTAGAAGGACTTTTAAAGGAGCAATTTGTGCACTTCAAAAAAATATATATTTTTTTGGAAACAGGTTTTGAGCAGCGGGCTTCTGGAGCTGAATCTCATTAACTTCAGTTCCCGGAGACCCTCTGCTTCACAAGATAGATCTCCAAAGGCGCTGCTGGTATTACGTCAAGTTTTGAAGCTCCCACGTCAGGCAGGCCAATAGGAAGCTGAACCTGATGACGTCATAGCTTCCAATTGACTCGCTGGGCGTGCAGAGATTCACGTGAACCCTGCTAGCCGAGTGGCTACTGGTACCACTTGTGGAGTTCTGTATCTCCAGAAGCATGGGGTCCCCGAAGCTAAAATTAATGGCATTGTTCTCCGGGGACACCTGCTTCAATACCATGATAACATTTTAAAAAATTGCCTGCTTGGATTGCCTCTTTAATATGGTCTTCATACACTTTGGCAAGTTTACTGTAAACTATTTTTATTCTACATAAATGGAACAGTGCAAGGGTATATTTTGATTTGCTTTTCTTCCTCTTATAAAAATATTCTCTTTTATGAAGTTTGGGGCAACTGCAATGGGTTGTGATGCTCTTGTAGCAAAATACAAATGAACTAATTTTGAAATGTAATAATCAATGATCTAAACTTCCCATTTTATGTTCCATTTTTCTTTATAGTGGTGTTCTAGCGCAAGCTGAAAAGTACAAATTGCACCTTGACCAGACAGAAGAGCTAGTAAAGCAGAAAGACCAGGAACGCGAAAGCCAGAAGGACTTCTTCAGACAAAGGGAGGAGGAGCTGTTGGCACAAATCAAAGAGCTGGAAGTAAAATATTCCATGCTTGTGCAAGAAACAGGTATTTAAACTGAAGTAATTCTTGCTTCTTGATGGACGTAGCAGCAGGCATGATTGCTAGTGAGTGTTTGTAGACCTGGCCAAATTTGAAAGCCAAAATTGTTTTATATGTATTTCACTCATTTTTGTTTCAGAAAAGCTTGCGATGGAAAGTCAATCACGAGAACAACATTTGAATGTGGAGCTAGAAATGCTGAAACAGAAGCTGAGCCAAGGAGAAGGACTTCAAGTGTTACAAAACAGAGAGGAGGAACTGCATGCACTATTACAGAAAGAGATGGTACAGTGGATATTGACTGCATAGTTCTGGATGTATTTAATGTTTTGAAAGAAATCTTGTTCTTAAAAAAAAAAAAAAAAAAAAAAAAAAAAAATATAGGGGTGGGTCCCCCAGAGCTGACCCACAACCTGCAAACCCCTGTATATTGCTTTTTTATATTTGAATTACTAAATACAGTACATAAGCCAGTTGATAAACACATCACCGTCAATACTACTCCACAAGAATGAATTGCAACATCAAGAAATCTGCCTCTCAACAAATTACACACGACTAGCAAAATGACTCCTGGAAAAAAAAAAGCCCAGACCGACCGGTCAAAAAATTTGAAAAATGTCACTAAAGTATGCAACTGATTAGAGATGATAAAATGAGCACACCTCCAATTATCACATCTACAAGTATGGAGACTACACATTAATACCTAGTGATGGTGAAACCAGTAATGAGCAAAAGAGGAACCGATAGAGACTTCCCCTAAGATGACATGACTGTAGACAGATACTTGGACAGGCCATACGTTTCCACCACCCGACATTCAGAGGCATGAACCGGAATCCATGACCCGGTCTGAAGTTGCAGGGGAAGTGTGCCGAGAGATGTGAAGGAAACCCAACATGGGGTCATGTAAATTATTTTCATCTGTGTAATCGGTAGCACTGTGACCAAAAACTTTTCATAAAACAAAAAAAAAACTTTTTTTTTTTTTCTGAGTCTTTTTGCTAGTCTTTCTGTTAGCTTTGTTGTGAGGCAGATTCGTTAATGTTGCAATTTATTGTTGTGGTGTAATATAAAAAATTTTTTTTTTTTTTAAATCTTATTTTGTATTTGAGTGCTTATTGTTTGGTATTTTGTTTGTTTTTGTTACATTTGACCCAACAGCACCCCAGTTAATAAAAAAAAATATATATTTTTTTTTTGCTTGATTACATATATAAAAGTGTGCTATACTCCAATTTAATTTTACTAAAAATCTTAAACTTTTGGACCACTAAACCACACCTATTTTACAAAGAAAGTTACCACTGTATTATTTTAGTCATGGAGAGCAATATATTCATTTCCATCTAAGGCTGGTGAATAGAAAACCCCGTGAACACCCCCTCATTTAATCCTGAATGTAATGGGTAGTAGGCTCTGTTTGGGAATCATTCAATCTCCATTAGCAGCCACATTTCAGGGGTATTACCTTGTATGAATTGGTGGAATATGCAGTATTATTATACTATAATGATTGTAAGCAGGGTGACCACACGCAAAGTATAAAATATATCTGTTGTATCCCAACCTGAGCATATGATCCATTTTCCCTGGTGTTGACCTAATCGGAGCGCCACCTATGGGGAACCTAAAAGCTGGTCTTGCAAAATAATTAAATGTACATTTTTGTTTTTCGGTAACAAACTTTTTCAAATTGGAGCAATAGGATGAATTTTTACATCCATAAACTGAGACAACATGGCAGTTTGTAAATAAATTTTAACAATATGTCAGAGGTGTTTATTCACATATGTGGCGATCTCTGATTATTAGGTCAGCACTAAGAAAAATGGATCATATGCTCAGGTTGGGACACAACGGAGAGAGATTTTATACTTTGAGCCTGGGCACCCTGATGGCTGAATTGCCATCATTGTTGTCTAATACTGTATATCCCACCAATAATTCATGAGTCCATACCCCTGAAATCTGGCTGCTAATAGATATTGAATTATTCATAGGTGACAGATGGCCTACAGCCTATTACATTCATGAATAAATGAGGGGGTGTTTTATATTCACCAGCCTTAAATGGGAATTAATAATATAGTGTCCCCCATAACTAAAGATATACAGTGATGACTTTCTTTTTCAGTATAATTGTGTCGTTTAGAGCTCCAAGTTTTTTTGAAGATATGCAGTATATTTAAGTGACATTTTAGTATAGATGTTAGTTTTCATACCCTTTGTGTGTGTGTGTGTGTGGTGGTTTTTTTTTGTGGGTTCCTGATTTAAATTTTACCTTCAGGTTCTTGTTTGTTAAAATGTGTGAAACACTATCCATCTTGGTGTTAAGTTTGTGACCAGTTGCTCTGTCTGAAGGTCGTTCGTTGTGTACCATCTCTGTGCTTAGGAAATGTCTAATTCACTGCGCCTGGAGCTGCAGAAAGTACAAGAGGAAATGATCGGCGAGCGGCATCTGTTGGAAGAGGAGCTGGAGGGAACACTTGATGAGCTTGACAGACTGCAGCTTGAGGAAGAACAGGCTGATAAATTAATTTTCCAACTGGAACAGGAGAATAAGCAGAGGGCGGTGGAGCTGGCTCATCTGGAAGGAACACTAAAAGCGTATGTGTGAAATATTACCCTTTAACTGCCAAGTACTTAAATATGCAACATGTTATGCTGTCTGTTTACAATTTATCCCATACCACCTACCTCACATTGCAGATTGTCTGTTTTACATGCAAAGGTTATATAGAGAGAGCATTAGAAGCTGCAGTGTCTGAGATGATTGTACATTGCAAACATTAGCAATGTTTGACACTACTTGTCTTTATATGCATTAGGTGAAAAATATATTTATCTATTTTATTTACTGACATTTCTGCTATGTTTTTGCCTTTTTACTGCATACTAGTACATTGCTGTTTTGGTATTACCTGATCTTAGCCTTGTGTTATGGTGTATGTGTACATTCCTACGGTAATTTTTGACTAATGTCCAGTTCACCCTTAAGATTAATGTGATATAGAGTATCTGGGGCGCTCCCTCTAATACAAATTAATATGCCCAATAGTCGGAATTTTAAAATACAAGCACAGAAAAAAAACAAATGGTACAATACTGGCCTAATAGTGTGAAGCTCAACCCCAAGGGCATCCTCCCGCGATCCTTGTAAGACTAAGACGAAAGAAAATAGAATACGGGGAGTGCAAGAGAAAAGAATATAAATGATCATTGACCGTTTTAGACCAATGAAATCAAAGGAACAAAAACTCTCAGGGTAGTGGGAGTGTGTAACACTATTTATTTTATTTTTTGTGGCTGTACTGACACGGCTATGTTTTGAGACTAACTCACAAAGTAGGTTATGTACACTGGAGTGTCTCCTTCCCTCAGCTATAGAGTTGTCCCGTTCATTCTCTGTTCTCTATAGTATATACACCGTCACCCGGCGTCCTCACGATAGGCCAAATAAGGATGACAGCCGCAGGGAAAGTATAAAAATGCAGTTTATTGATTTTTAAAATAAGAGTAACTAGTTACTCACATGTTAAAACACGCCTCTGGTACATGCAGTCGCTTCCAGCACTCAGACACGGTACGCTCCTGCTCCCGCGTCCAGTCGACAGGACTGGGTACAGAGCGCTTGGAGGAACTACAGTGGCCATCAGCGATCCAAAAGCTCTGCGTCCTAGCTCGAACTACGCATTTCACATAATTTTATGCTTCGTCAGGTTCTTGCTAGGGACGCGTGGTGGACGTAGCTTTATATAGGGCTAGTCTTCAATTATCCAAAAGTTTGTTTATGTTTTTTTTTGTTTATTGCACACAATCATGATTTACATACTGACTGCCACTTATAGTAGTTGGTTTATGATTTTCCTTTTAGGTATCTACTATTGTCTGATGTGTTTAAAAATTGTATGTACAGTGAATATCATTGTTGGATCACTAATATACGAGATAGAAGTCAGTGTTTGAGACACAGAATAGTAAACATTCCATCCCCCTCAAGAACTGGGCATCGACAGGAGTTTTTTTGTTTTTTTTCCATTTATAGGGCCATGGTCAAAAAGACCGTGCTGAGGGGAAACATTATCCCTATCAGCACTGCTTTAGTCGGCGCTTCCGCAGTCGTGCGGAGGCGTGTGGAATTGCAGCCGACAGGGAAATTTAAGTTTTCCCGTGGTCACGTGACTGCCAAAAGCCAATGGAAGTCGGTGACGTGGCGCGCTAGCCCCGCCTCCCACCCGGCACAAAAGCACGCACGCTGACGCTCATGCAGGGACAGAAAAAAACTCCTGCTTGAGCAGGAGAGCATGAGCGTCAGCAGCGCTGTCAATGCTACCATGTCCGAGGCCTTAGGTTTATCTCTCCGTCAATCTCTGCTAGGCTAATCCTATGATGGTTTTTTTTAACGAATATATAGTTTAGATAAGTAATGGTGCAGAATTTTAACCAGAGAGATGCATTCTCATTTTTTATTAGAATTATGGTAACAATCTTTGCTGCTAACCATTGCATCCATGGGTGTTACAACTAGATGCAGTGTGATTAAACCGCTACACAAATATGTATTTTATACAAGAAATTTTTATCGTAAGTTTAAACTCCATATAATAGCATGTTATAGTGTAGCGCTGCTTGGCACAGAGGTCCCTGCCCCATGGAGCTTACAATCTGTTTTTGGTGCCTGAGGACAGGGAGATAAAGTGACTTGCCCAAGGTCACAAGGAGCAGACACCGGGAATTGAACCAGGTTCCCCTGCCAGTCAGTGTCTTTACTCTGAGCCACTTCTCCCATAATAAGGACAATCAATCAGTGTATGCAACCGTTGTAGAAAAGTCTATTTACAATAACAATTAATATGTAGGATATGCTTCTAGCATCCTACTAACTGTTAGACTATCCTATATATTGTTGCTTTTACTAACAGATCTCAATAACATCCGAAATTCCTATAAATAGAGGGAGTCTAATATATATATTAAATAATATTGTTGTTGACGATGCCCAGTTCTTGAGAGGTTCCTAATGGGATGTTAACTATTCTGTGTCTCAAACACTGACTTCTGTCTCCATACATGAGCGATCTTACAATGATAATTCACTGTACATACAATTTTTAAAACATCAGAGAATAGTAGATGCCTAAAAGGAAAATCATAACTACTATAATTGGCAGTCAGTATGTCATCATGATTATTGTGTGCAATTATGATCTCCTAATTTCTCGCTATGCACCATCCCGACTCTTGCGGTCTTCTCAAGGATGTCTTCTTTCTACCCCCTTTGTATCTAAAGCCCTCTCCCGCCTTAAACCTTTCTCACTGACTGCCCCGCACCTCTGGAATGCCCTTCCCCTCAATACCCGACTAGTACCCTCTCTACCCACCTTAAGACACACTTGCTTAAAGAAGCATATGAATAGCACTGGATAATCCTGGACACATGATACATAAAGCTTGGCCCCCTGCAGACGCACTTACTAGAATTTCCTCCTACTGTCTCTATACCTTCTCCTACCTACCAATTAGATTGTAAGCTCCTCGGAGCAGGGACTCCTCTTCCTTAATGTTACTCTTATGTCTGAAGCACTTATTCCCATGACTTGTTATTTATAATATTTGTTACTTATTTGATTACCACGTGTATTATTACTGTGAAGTGCTATGTACATTAATGGCGCTATATAAATAAAGACATACAATACAATATTGTAAAGTTATGTCATTGTATATAGGAAAATGTGTAACGTTCTCCTTCAAATTATTCCTGCAAATATTACGCATTAAAATGTTATTAATGTATAAATCCAACTTTTTTTTTTTCATTTGCTAAAAAAAGATACATTATCATAGTATTTCAAAAGCATAGTATAAACTTGGTTGGGAATGATTCTACACTTTCCAAGTTGTTTGTCCTCCTGTGCTTGAAAACCTCTATGCCCTGGATAATTTCATCATTAATTACTTTTTTGACCATATCCTGATTTATATTATTGAAGTGAAACTTCTTTAGTGGCACATATTCTGATGGGGCAAAACGGGAGAGATGGAGACGAAATGCAAAACGGACGTGACGTCACGGCTCCCCCCTGCTCCCCCCACACGTCTGCTGTGGCGCCGCTCCCCCCACACGGCCAATCACATATGCGGCGGCTGGCGGCAATAGCCGCCGGCGCCGCTCCTTACGGCCGCCATTCTCCCCATACGTCCGTTGCAATGACGCGCATGCGCATTACTAATGGTGACGACTACGGACTTATGCAGAAGCGGCTGGCAGCGGCGCCATTCCCCCAACATGTCCGCTGCCATGCCGCGCATGCGCAGTAGTCATGGGGACGCAGAGGAAAGACACGCATGCGGCTGGCAGCGCGCTGTCCCCCACCCCCATGCGCATGCGCAGTAATGACGCAGCACCGTCGAGAGGAAGGAAGAGTGCCGAGTGAGCGCACAGACACACACGCGTTACCATGCCCTGTCGCCTCCTGCTCTGGTACAGTAACGGGGGAGGTTGAGCGTGCTGTCCTCCCCGCAGCACCAACAGAGGGGGGGAGGAAGAGGGCAGAGCGCCCCACGAGCGTTAAAGTGCCCTTCAGTACCCCCCCCTCCCCTCCCATGGCCCTGTACCTCTGCCGGGGGGCTGGCTGCAGCAGCTCTGCCAGGGGGAAGAGAGTGGGGGCTGCTCCAGGCATGTACCTCTGCTAGGGGGGGGAAGCTGCTCAGGAGACCCAAACAGAGCCCCCCTTGTCCGCAGCTCTGCCAGGGGGTTGGGGGGAGTCAGGAGAGGGTATGTGTGTCATACACTGACTGACGCACATATACACACTGACTGACACACACACTGTCACACACACATACACTGACACACATATACACTGACTGACACACATACCTCCGCAGGGGTGCTGGCTGCTGCAGGACACACAGCCCGCAGCTCTGTCGGGGGGAGACTCAGACAGAGCCCCCCCTGTGTCCGCAGCTCCGCCGGGTTGGAGGGAGTCAGGAGAGAGGGGGGCAGGACACAGAGAGAGACATACACACCACACACAGAGAAACACAAAACACACTGACTGACACACACACCCAAGGAATTCAGTTAATATAAATATAGACGTGCAAATAGCTAAAACACGCGGTCAAACTTCTTTGTGTTTTGGAACTGAAATTGTGTTTTGATTTTTAATTATAAACATCACCATCACAAATACAATTTCTGTGACAAAAGACAAAAGTTTCACTTGCTATGCGCGTGCACAGCACACAGCTTTTTTTGTTTTTGTTTTTTATATGATTACAACATGTATTACTACTGTGAAGCGCTATGTATATTTATGGCGCTATATAAATAAAGACATACAATACAATTAAAAACGTTTGGATTACTGAAGACCAGCCCTATATAAGCTACGTCCTCCACACGTCCCTAGCAAGAACCTGAGGAAGCATAATATTATGAGGAACGCATAGTTCGAGCTAGGACGTAGAGCTTTTGGATCGCTGATGGCCACCGTAATTCCTGCGAGTGCTCCCCAGTCCTGTCGACCGGACGCGGGAGCAAGAGTGTACTGTGTCTGAGTGCTGGAAGCGACTGAGTGTACCAGATGAGTGTTTTTACATGTGAGTAACTAGTTACTCTTATTTTAAAATCAATAAACTGCATTTTTATATTTTACCTGCGGCTGTCATCCTTATTGGGCCTATCATGAGGACGCCGGGTGTCTGTGTGTATATACTATACACAGAGAACGAACAGGGCAACTCTTTACCTGGGGGAAGGAGACACTCCAGTGTACAAAGGACCTACTTTGTGAGTTGGTCTCGCACACGGCCATGTGGGTACTGCAAAAACAAACAAAAAAATTATTACACACGCCCAGTTTTTTGTTTTTTTTCATTTGATTTCATTGGTGTAAAACGGTCACTGATCATTGTTCATTTATATTCTTTTCTCTTGCGCTCCCCGTATTCTATTTTCTTACCCTTAAGAATAAGCCTGCTTTAGATAATATAAAATACAAATAATGGATCATCCCAATTAATTGGTTGTGAAATTGTCACCTGATCCTGTTAATTTGATTGCAGTAAAGATTTCTATGTGGAGTAGCATTCTTCTGTAGGAGTGGGTATCTGCAAAACGTAAGACGAGCTTTTTTTTTTTTTTTTTTTTTTGGTCCGGTTTGGGCTGCTCTGTTTTTAGAAGTATAAAGATATTATGTTTTATTTATTTTTTTGTGGTGTATGATGCCATCATTCATTCCAAACATAAAATGAGTTGAGTCCTTTTCAACACATGCAACTTTTTTATTCTTTAGAATTACATTTTCCATTGAATATACAGTAATTATCCCCTTCCTCACCACTATAATTTAGATACCCCAACGAAACAATGTTTTCGAGGTAACCAACCAATTGATATTACTGTACTATATGTGCTTTTGGTTTTAACATGAATGAAATATAGGGAATATCATGAACCTAATAAGAATAGGGACAACAGAAAAAGCAACCTTGCAAAAAGCACACGGACATAAATATAAAGTGTAAACAGAAATTTATTGAAGTGAGTTAAAACGGGATGAAAATTAAAAGAAGAGGGGGGCTCAACTCTACCATACAATATGAACCTGGAGGCAAGGGTCTAAATACTGACATGCACAGGACACAGGGTCTCTGTAAGAGCACACTTGTAACTTGAAAGCCCACACTGAAAAAATGTATCTACACTAATAAATCCTATGCAAACATCTTGAGTAACTGCATTAGTGGATACAATGAAACTGCAAATAGCAGTGTGAGATATACATCACCACTCAGTGTAGGAGTGTCACGGGCAGAAAAGAAGATCAAAGCTCCATATCAGGTAAATGAGGGTAGGCCCCCCCCCCCCTGAGTGGAGTGGGAGTCTGCTGAGGGGGGCCCTACCCTCATTTACCTGATATGGAGCTTTGATCTACTTTTCTGCCCGTGACACTCCTACACTGAGTGGTGATGTATATCTCACACTGCTATTTGCAGTTTCATTGTATCCACTAATGCAGTTACTCAAGATGTTTGCATAGGATTTATTAGTGTAGATACATTTTTTCAGTGTGGGTTTTCAAGTTACAAGTGTGCTCTTACAGAGCCCCTTGTGTCCTGTGCATGTCAGTATTTAGACCCTTGCCTCCAGGTTCATATTGTATGGTAGAGTTGAGCCCCCCTCTTCTTTTAATTTTCATCCCCTGTTTTAACTCACTTCAATAAATTTCTGTTTACACTTTATATTTATGTCCGTGTGCTTTTTGCAAGGTTGCTTTTTCTGTTGTCTCTATAATATTTCAACCTTTAGCACCACTGTTGAGTTTGATTTAAATATGACTTATTGACAGTTGTTTCGGACAATTCTTGATTTATAGTGTTGAGCGATATCTCTGTGTGTCTCCTAATAAGAATAGGGTTTAAAACAGTATGGATTTTAAATCTAAACAAATGTATAGTGTGTGTCATTTATTTAATTTTTTTTTCAGGAAAAATGCTGAACTGGAAAAGATCAAAGAAACGCACTTGAAAGACATCTCACAGCTCAAAGAGGAACAGAGTAATACACAAATTAAGCTTGAAGAATATGAAAGGTATTAATTTACCACCTTGTAGTTCACTTGCTATTTGTATACGCCTTCTGATCAGTCTCTAAGTATGGCAGAGCTTTGGAGTCCTTTCCGTGCTGCAGAACAAGCAAGGGTTACTTTTAATTTACTAATGCAGAATAATTTTCTTGGCATCCTTTTTAAAATGGCAAGCCATCTCCCCACCACATCTTTTAAAATAACGCAGAGCTTGTTTTTGTTTTTTTTTAAACCAATCCTGTAAAATCACTGCCCTTTATTTGGAAGAAATTTACCTGCAGACATTCCCATACAAAGCACAGTGGCTAAACAAAATATTTTTGTAGCTTGATGCCGTTTTTTTATTTTTATGGGGACCATTATTGCAGTTCTTTATACAGTAAACGGAATAAACTACAGTATAGTGTTCTGAGCTTTCAAAACCTCATGGGTCTTGGTATGCAAATATGCTCCATTTCTTCAGGACCAATACAGCTACTAAAACATTGAACTACATTATGAAACGTCTTTTTGCTCTAATATGCACTTCAAACTACTGTTTCAACATTTGATCTGTCATGTAACTGGTTTCTTCACAATTTTAGTTTCAAGGTTTCCGCAGCTGCAGAGATTGAATCCTTGAAGTCTGCAAATTTCTCACTGTTGGAAAAAGTTGCTCAGGCAGACAAAGAAAAGGAGAGACAGCAGCAACTTTTGGAGCTACAAGTGTCTTCAGCCAACGCAAAGTTGGAGAAGCAACTTCTTGTGTTACAGGAGTCATCCGCAAAAGTGACGATAGAGATGAAGAAGCAACTTCTTGAGCTGCAGCAGTCGTCGGTAAAAGCGAAGGAGGAAATGGAGCGGCAACTTCTCGAGCAACAGGAGACAGCAGCCAAAGCTAAACAGGAGATGAAGCAGCAACTTCTTGAGCAACAGGAGATGGCAGCCAAAGCCAAAGAAGATCTGGAGCAGCAACTTCTTGAATTACAGGAGTCGGCAACAAAAGCCAAGGAGGAATATATGAGGTAGTATATAATAAATGCCTATTCTATATTGCATGTGTTTACTTTTTTTATAAGCAGAATGCAACTGTAGCACTAAGTACAGGCTTGATATATTGGCATGACAAGAACTTGCATATACAATAGTTAATGTTTATGGTTATATTTTGACTGTGCCTAAATTTTTTTGTTTTCCTGTTGATGAAAAAAATTCAAAGTTACATGTGTGTTGCAAAATGGTTACATCTCAAAAACAGATTTGCACATAGCTAGTACAGCTATAATCCGATTATAACGCGGTTTGAGCGAGGACCCCGAATATTATATATATATATATATATATATATATATATATATATATATATATATCTCTATCCTGCTACTATTTGATATTGATTGCTTTTTAATCGCACCAGTTGAACATTGGTCCCTTTGACCACTCTGGTTTTTTGAATAAACTCTACGTATTACTTTGTTTTACATAATTGGTGCTGCTTTTTCTTTCTTTTTTTTTAAAAAAATATTCGGGGTCCAAGCTCAAACCGCGTTATAAGCAGATAAATATATATAATATATAAATATATATAATAATTTTTTTTTTTTTTTTCGCACACTCAAGACCCCCCTTAACTTTGGTGTCAGCTGCGGGGGGGATCGGTGGTGTGGAGCTGCTGGGGGAAGTGCGAGGGGATGTGTACGGCTGCCGGCCACCTTTCCCCCTCCTCACCCCCTCCTCCCGATCAGGTGTGCTGCGGCCATTTTCTTTTTTTTTTAATTGGCCCAATCCCGGTTATAGCGCGGTCGGATGGGGTTGAGCTGTACATCATAAGTCCCTCTGCCAGTAAATTATTTTGCTGATATTTGTTCGTAAAGCGTTACTGTAAACATACCTGAATCGAACAGCTCTTGTGAAATTCCTCTTTGTGTGGGATGTAGGATCACAGTAAATCAATGGGTACACCCTGTATAGTTACCCATTTAGTAAAAAAGAAGTCATGGTTTGTAAACTGTTTGGATGAAATTGGGGAGGAAGTTGTAGGTTGTCTAGGATCTGCCTCCCTTTCTTCTGCTTGTTTCTCAGACTGACAGAGCAGGAATGATTTAAAGCTTCTCAATGTGCGTTATTTCTTTCCAAAAAAACAAATGCAGGCAGGACCATATAATTTGCTTAAAGTGATGCCTCTTGCATTTACACTAACAATTGTAACCCACCTACAAGTGTAACCACTGTTGTTCCACCTGTTCATGCATCAAAGCTGATGCTTCATTGAATGTGTGATTTTAAGTGGTCCCAAGGTTTTTAAAGTGCAACTTCTTTGCTGGTACCTACTAAATTGATGCGTTAATGTTGATATCTCATTCAGATTCAGACTGCCGCTTTAAACAACATTTGGTGTTGCGTGTCTATATATAAAATTTAGAATTTTTGTTTTTTTAACAAGTATATCACCATGGCACCATTTGACTCCGGATTACCATGACTAGGCGTCGCTGGAAGGCAAGTGTGTTTTATAGAGGCCTTGTGCTGTCCCCCGGCATTTCATTTAAATGCCTTGGGAGAGTTTGGGACCTCTATAACTGCCGCACGCATCCCTGCCTTAGGCAATCCCAAGTTGGAAGAACTCACAAATGGAACTGGCTTTTTGAATTTGTTGTTAAAATTAGATCTGCCTTAGTAACGGGACATTGTTCCAAATCTGGACACACTTCTATATTGTTAACAGTAGGCATGGGGTGATTTTAAAACATTCGTCAGATGTTTAGCAAATTGGCGATTTTTCTATGATTTCATGTTTACTGACGGTTTTCTTTTTCATGGCTTAGAACATTACAAGATGTACAGATGAATTTCTCAATCAAGGAGGTGGAAATAAGGAGACTGGAAGAGATGCAACACATTGAAGTGTCTGAGCTACAAGTGCAATTGGCGCAGCTGAATGAAATGTTGCAAAGCCAGCAAAACGAGATGGAAATTTTGAGGTAACTCTCCAGCAAGTTGACTGAAAACTTTTACTGAAACTAGATAAATTTGGTTACATTAGTGAAACTCCTTGATCCACAACAGAACTACCATAAAATATTTTCATATTGTGTAGTTTTGCACAATTAAACTGTACAGGCATACCCCGGTTTAAGGACACTCACTTTAAGTACACTCGCGAGTAAGGACATATCGCCCAATAGGCAAACAGCAGCTCACGCATGCGCCTGTCAGCACGTCCTGAACAGCAATACCGACTCCCTACCTGTACCGAAGCTGTGCGCAAGCGGGGAAACTATAGAGCCTGTTACAAATGCGTTATTTACATCAGTTATGCACGTATATGACAATTGCAGTACAGTACATGCATTGATAAGTGGGGAATGGGTAGTGCTTCACTTTAAGTACATTTTCGCTTTACATACATGCTCCGGTCCCATTGCGTACGTTAATGCGGGGTATGCCTGTAGTTTAGTTGCCGTTTTTCCTTTTTTATATATTTCCAATATCTCATTGCCGTTGTGATTGATTAACTCTTGCATATACAGGAAAATTATTTGGTCCGTTTTTTGTGGGTTTTAGACAATACTGCTTGTTCCTCAACTTTAAAAATTATTATTATTTTTTTTTTTTTTAATGCTAATGAAGCAGATTACGTTGAACTATTTTAAATGGATTTGTTTCCGACTATTTGGGACTACCCATTTTAGTTTCTGTTGATGGGAAGTATGAATTCTATTTTGCAATGCATCTAGACCAAGATTTTTATGGTTTCAAATACTAGTATGTCTTAATGTTTTATTAGACAATTGTGTACTGAGGGTACTTTTTAAAGAAACAATGGCTATAGACTATTTTTATTTGCTTGTTAGGTTATAATACTAGATGATAGAATACCATGTGAATCATACGTGACCTTTCTATATATAGGAAAGAATCTGAGAAGGTGGAAAATACAGATGAAAGCAAAAAGTGGCGCACTTTATTTGAAGAGTTGCAAAACAAAGTCCGACCGTTCCAGGTAGGGTTGTTTCCTTCTCCCCCTGTCCGGTTACAGATAGAAGTTCTAACGAAATTCTAAATAGGGGGGAAAATGGCAGATTTGTCAGAAACTGATGATTAAAGACCAGGGCATAGATCACTAGGAACTAAGATCCACAGCTTGAGATTGGTACAGATAATCCTTCACTGTCTGGCGCTACAGATTTACAAGTCTTACCGTCTTCAGTGCCATGGCCACACGCAGTCTTGAGACCGTGGCAGTCGCCGTACCGAAGGATTAATGCCCGCATACTTTTGCTTGTTCATCTACGATGCTGGGGACAGGAAGTCTTGCTACATCTATAAAAGCCTTCTTTATTTATTTTTTATTTTTTCCCCTTCACCATAGTTGGTTATTAATTTCAGACTATTTTAAAAAAAAAAGTGATTTTAGAAACAGAAGTCCTCTTTGCAAGTGGTTGAAGTATCTGCAATTTAATTTATAGAACCGTGACATGAGATCGCCTTATTCTACTGGCTTTGCTGAAATGTCTCGTAGTGCTGCATATCCAGCGCTTCATAATCTTGACATTGTCAAAAGTTTGTGTATTTTATGACTTCCCCCTCCCCCCCCCCTTAAAACAGCAACAGTTGGATGCTTTTGAGGCAGAAAAGAACGCCTTGCTTAATGAACATGGGGCAGCCCAAGATGAGTTGAACAAACTTAGTGACGCATACGCCAAGTTGCTGGGCCATCAGAATCAAAAACAGAAGATCAAACATGTCATGAAGCTGAAAGAAGAGAATTCTCAGCTGAAGCAGGTATGCAATACAAGCGAGGTGGGATGGGAATACACACGAGGGGGAGAGGAGAAGAATTCCCAGCTCCAGCATGTATGTTCATACGGAACTGCATGGTAGGAATGAATGTTTTAAAGTCTTGGACCATTTAAGAACCAAAATACAACCATTGTTCAGTACTTTTTTTTTTTTTTTTTTTTTTAGGTTTATAGTAAACTAGCTGAGAGACCCGGCGCTGCCCGGGACCAAAACCTCCCGCTCCTTCCTCTCGCCACCCCCCCGTTCCCCTCATCTCTCTCTGCCTCCCCCCACCCATGCGCAGCTTTGGCCCCCGCCTCCCCCGCGCAGCACACAGTGCCACATACACCGTGAGACACACACAGTGCCACACACACAACCCAGTGAGACACACACAGTGTCAGACACATACACCCACACACACAGTGTCACACAGTGACACAGTCACACACACACAGTGTCCCACACAAACAAACACACACAGTGTCAGACACACACACATACAGTGTCAGACACACACACACACAGTGTCAGACACACACACACACACAGTGTCAGACACACACACACAGTGTCACACACACAGTGTCATGCACATACACACACACCCAGTGTCAGACACACACACACACACACACACACACACACACACACACACACACATACACCCAGTGACCCACACAAACACACACACATACACCCAGGGACACACACACACACCACAACTGCAGTGAGGACCCGCCCGTTCTCCCCACCGGCGGACACCAGCCACCTCTGTCCAGTCTCCGCGCTCCCACCGGTCCAGAAGGCGCCTCTCTCCTGTCCGGGCGCTCTGACCCGGCCGGGGAGCGGCGTGACCGGAGGGAGGTGTGTGTGGGGGGGAGAGGCCTGCGCCGAGGAGCGGGGTGCTAGTGCTGTGTCCGGAGGGAGGGGGGTTGGTGGTGGAGGGGAGGCCTGCGCCGAGGAGCGGGGTGATAGTGCTGTGACCGGAGGGAGGTGTGTCTGTGTGTGTGGGGGAGAGGCCTCCGCCGTGGAGCAGGGTGGGTGCTGTGACCGGAGGGAGGTGTGTGTGTGTGTGTGTGTGTGTGTGTGTGTGTAGGAGAGAGGTGTGGAATGTGGGTTCGCCAAGTTGTTCTAGAAGGTTCCAACTGCAAGATAGATGGTCCTTCTAAGTCAGTTTCCAAATCCAACTGACGGCAAGAGGTGGGGGGGGGGGGTGTCCAACCCAGGGCCAATCACACAGGGGGAAGACATACACACACAAACATTATTTCAGACTTATAGATATATAATATAGATAATATAGATATACAGGCATACCCCGGTTTAAGGACACTCACTTTAAGTACACTCGCGAGTAAGGACATATCGCCCAATAGGCAAACGGCAGCTCGCGCATGCGCCTGTCAGCATGTCCTGAGCAGCAATACCAGCTCCCAACCTGTACCGAAGCTGTGCGCATGCGGGGAGACTATAGAGCCTGTTACAAATGCGTTATTTATATCAGTTATGCACGTATATGACAATTGCAGTACAGTACATGCATCGATAAGTGGGGGGAAAAGTCGTGCTTCACTTTAAGTACATTTTCACTTTACATACATGCTCCGGTCCCATTGCGTACGTTAATGCGGGGTATGCCTGTATTTGTGTATACAAATAGAAAACATTTTACTTTGAGTCCTCATTTGAATCGAAATGGGGTCCACACACAGCAACAGTTGTGCTTTTGTGAAGGAGAAATGTTAAGCAAGGAGACCTAGTTGTGGTTGGGTTTTTTATTTTAATTTGCATTGTACTCTTCAGATATGAAGGATGATTTTTAGTATGCATCACTCAAACCACAGTCTGTTGTAAATTGTGGTGATTGTGTAAATGGAAACACTGATACTTTAATTTTGAGTCTTTGTTTGCTTTATTCAGACAGTACAATGTTTTGTGGGACGATTTAGTAATTGACCGTTAAACTGATCTTTTCTGTGTAATTACGGCGGTGGTCATTTGACTATATTGCCCCGTAGACTTAAAACAATGGTTTTGATTTTTGTTTTTTTTAGGAGCTTTCCAGGTTGCGCGCTCAGATTTCAAAGGAAAAGCAGGCTGAAAAAATGCTCCAAGAACAGTTACAAGGCATACAGGGCATCAAGCACTTTGATCCATCCAAAGCTTTCCATCATGACCGCAAAGAAAATGTTTTTCCTAAAGCTCCTTTAAGAGAAGGTAAGACTAGGTATCTATTTACCAAATATATTGGTGGTGGGGGGGTTAAACCAAGTATCATGGAGATATATAACGGTAAAAGCGGTCTTTGACTGACTGAGCCACCTGAAGCAGAAATATCCCTGACCTGTTAATGACCCCTGAGGACTGGAGTTGGCCACCTTTCCCCTACCAGATATAATGCAGAGGTTCTACTAATTTGCACTATTCCAAAACATGGTAACACTAAGGCCAGGTCCTCTGGGCGTGTGTGCATGGCACAGCCCTCCATGGTGCAGGCCCCTGTGGCTGTGTGTGTGGGCACGATGATGCGTACGCTGGCAGAGAAGACAAGAATTTTGTCTTCCCGTGCCGCAACACAATCACGTGGTCGACACGCAGCCAATGGCAGAGCAGATATGCCCCGTCATGGCCGCCCCCCGCACATCCCATCGCTCCCCTACAGACCGCACAATGCGGCTTTTAACTGTGCACGCGCCGTCAGGCAATACTGGGGCTGAAGCCTTAACAATCTTCTTGAAAAACAATTGAAACTAGTCTAAGCTTTGTTCCACTGTGGTACTGAATGTTTGTTTGTTTTTTGTTTGTGGGTGTTTGCGTTGCAGAGTAATTTGCCGGCATATTGTGCAAAGGGGGCATCTGTTGGAACTTTCAGTACTGTCTGGCATAATTAGTAACCTTTTACAGAACGAAATCTGAATATTTTTTTGCATTCTGTGAAGCAGTAACTTTGTTCCCTTTTTACAGGAAACAGAAAAAAGAGCTGAGATGCCTGAGCCTGTATTACTCTATTGCCACCATCATACAGTGATGACTGTTCTAATTGTTTTTATATTAAAGTGTATATATACTATTGAATTGTGCACAATGCTGCTTTCATCATTTTAATGTGTTTGCTTTTTTTAGCTTTGTATCTGTATCGCCCAAGTGTTTTGTTTTTTAAAAAAAAAACATTTTTTAATCATGATCTAATTTTTTTTTAAGTTGTCTAAATTCCTTGGGACAGGTTACAGAAACTATCCTGTCAGATTAGCCATGTGTTTTTAGAATAAAAACTTAATAAAGTTTTAATATTACTGTTACATTTTGTTTCACTCCGGTCTATTCGCTCATGCACTTCATATAATCCTATTTTATGCATTTTGGGGCCAACTTCAAAGTTTATTCTCAAATAGGACCAGGTTATTAATTTAATTTTTTTTTCATAGTTTTAATTTACAAATGGAGGGTGACTGTCAGTCTTCTTATCTCTGTTTACCTTGGTCAGGTAATTTGATGTATTTGTAGGTGTCACGATCTCTCTCTACAAAAAACTGGAATTTACTAACTAAATGGTATTAAGATTATAAACGAACATTGATTGCAAAAATAGAGCTTGCATGATGAAACTGCATTTTTACAGAGAAAATATATTCTCATTGCTGTCAAAGATACTTTATTGTGGTGATATTTGATGAAATTTCATCAAATATTATTGTGGTGATATTTGATGAAATTTCATCAAATATTACCAAACATTTTCTCTCCGTGCCTTTCAACTAGTTAAATCACATTACAAATGAATAATGCAAATATAAATCAAATGTATACTATTTTTTTTTAAGTTATCAGGGGGATGAAGGTGGCTTCAAGCAAGAAGTCCAAAAAAGTGTTTCATCTGGTATATGAAACTTCCGCTTTCATGGTAAATCTAAACAAATTGGCAAGGAAGGCTATTCTCATTTTGGTGTTTACTTTGGTCGCCTTTATCTTGATTATTACCAAATGAAATAGATTAAGTTTTAGGCAAGTGGGAATTCAATAAGTTTCTCCCTGTTTCAGTGACTCCTACGATCTTCGAGGTGTTAAAACTAACTAAACCCTTCAGAGTGGACCTCTTTAAAGACATATATAATGTGCAGATTACCTGACCATTGATAAAAAATATATCTATATATATATATCTATATCTACATGCGTAGCCTCTATATTTCATGTACAGTATAAATATTTTTAGTTTCTTTATAACACGACACAAACGGCGATATAATATGTGCATTGAGTGGTTAACTCATTGCTGTCCTCTGTAGAGCTTCTCGCTGGGACCTGCATCTGCTCCGGTTCGTGGAGTGTCGCGTCTGCCATCACACGCAATCAAATTTCCAGGCATGCCACCCATCTCATGGGGCACAATCGGGTAATCCTATCTCGCAAGCTCGGCTGTTCAATTCCGCTATTGACAGAACACGGGCAATAGTTTCTTCAGAGGTCAAACGGCCAACTGGACCGGACAGTATAACCTATGAGTTTTCGTAGCAGCCTAGCTACCATTCCAGGGTTTGTATGTCCAAACTAAAATTGCCAGGCTGCTACAAAATTCGTAAGATTTATTGTCCAGTTGGCCTTTTGACCTTGGTGAAAGAACTATGCTTGGTGCCGGGGTTCCGGCAATAGTGGAATGAGACGGGCAGCACGGCACGCCTGCAAATTTGATTGTGTGTATTCCACATTACTCTGAACCAGAGGAGGCGCAGGTCCCAGCAAGAAGCTCTCCATAGGGCAGCAAACCTCAGATTTAACATAACTCGACAACGTGCATATTCTATAGTCATTTACGAGTGTGATACCGCAAACAATTGCCTGCATTTTTTTATTTTTTTTTTGCTACCGAAGGTCCAACTGAACCTTTCTGAAGAAGCGCACCTATCTTCGAATACTTTTTTTGGACACTACTGTGGTTTTTATCATTTCTATTTATAATTAATCTGCACATTTGCACCTATATTAAGTAGTGTTTGCATAGTAATTTATTGTTTACTTATCTAAATTGTCATATTCTCATCTTAATATTCACCATTATAACTATATTTATATATCACAAATTTGAGTGCTCTTAGTTTATTGGTTAATTAGTGGCTTCGATTTAAGAATATAATTAACTGACCTGTTGCTTCTACATATCCAAGTCATGGTAAATGCAAAAAATAGTCTTGAGCTATTACTGTTGCTACTTGAATGTGCTTACTGTGTGGGTTCTGCTAGCGGTTCACCTGACAAGTTCATGGCTTTTGCTTACCACCTTCAATGTGGTTTATTTTCAGATAAAATATCAATGTTTTATTTCTCTAGAACCTGTTTGTGTTATTTGAAAGAATTGTCTAATTTCTCACTGAATAGACTGTTGTACTTGATTCTGTGTATGTTGTGATTTCGCTCTTTTTAATGTAATTATGTCGAGGTTGTTGGGAAAGTAAAGGTGTTCTATAGACATAAACAATGTAACTACAATAAAAGCCCTTAACTGTATTTATTGATTTTTATTTATACTCCATTGAGTATGGCCTTGCCATTTTAACCACTTGGCTGTTGCTGTAGCCCGGTAATCATTGCAGGCTCCTTTGGCCTTAAAGGGATTAAGCCAATTTTGAGGAATAAAGGGAAGTGTTCATAGAGCACGGTCAATGCCATTAGTTCAGAACTACAAGTTTTTATTTCAAGAACTCCAACCCATGGCATACAAAAAGAAGAATATTTGAAAAATGAGGCGCAAAAATTGTATTCCCTGACTTTATAAATTTATATTTGGAACCAAAAGAAACGCTCCCATTTATACAATGTGGTGAAGACCATCATGTCAGTATCTCATTTTGCGAACCATCAATGTTCCATATCATAGAGGGAAAAAATTATAATCTAATGTCACAGTGCATCGAGATGAAAAATACATTAAAAAATTACGCATTTTATATTTTAAAAAGTGTAATAAAAGCTTGTTGCTATCTAACCACACATTGGGGTGATCAACAGTGTTTCCTTCTCAAAGGAAGGGAGAAATACGTTGTAAGTAGCCCAGGGAATGAAATATGTTCTGAAAGACTTGCTGCATGCATAAAAGCCCATCAAGCATATACAGTGGTGAAAATTTTTTATGAACTCCAATCATAATTATGGAAATGCCATAGTTTTTCCATGATAACTTTCTTGAGTCAAAACCAGTCCTTCCCTTTTTTTTTTTTTTTTAAATCTCAATGGGGTTTATATTAACCAATTCCATGTCTTTTGACAACAAACTGATATATGAATTAGATAAACCATGAGTAATTGAGTCAGGGTTTGTGAAAAAGTTTTGCCTATTCTCTCCCAAATCAGTTTTTGCACCCATCTGTCTATCACTAGGACCGCTAATCCATTATTCTGGTCAATCAGTGTGGTGATTGAGTCAATCAACTCCCCCGCCCCCTTTTTTATCCTCTGTAGAGTTATGCTGTGGGAATGCTAAGTGTTCTTGAATTATTTGATCTATACAGTATTTATTCCCTATTTAATTCCCTAGACATATTAATATGTAGATACTAGGACAGGGGCCTGAGTCCAGCACCCCTGTACTAAATAAAGAATATACAGCCAGAAATGGACCAGTTTGGGGGTCAGACAACGCACCAGGACACATCTTTTGAATAACAATACTATATATTTATGAGGAACACAGAATTCACATACAGTTGCCCTAAGAATTCGAGGACCATTAACAATACTTATGACAACCATATGGAGTGTGGAATGTAGGTGTGTTAATGGGTGCAGGCCAGGGCTAAGCAAAAGAGGTGATGGGCTCAGGCAGCATTCTCTGTGCCTCTTGTTCATCCTCAAGGGGGCCCGATCACTCTCTGCCTCCTTCCGTGTGATGGCCCTGGTGCAGGCCTGCTATTTTGCAAAGACTGGTGGTAGCTGTGTATGATAAAAAGGATACTGAAGTGTCATAGGGGCGATACCCTGGACATGTTGCGGCTTGGTCTACTCACAGCTTCAGAACCTCCAGTTTATACAGGTCCCATTTACATAGCAGGTAAGATCCAGGAACGTCGACTAACTCCGGGACGCCTGTTCATTCAGACTATGAAGGCTCTTCCACAGCGCTGCATCTCTTACCAGGCTCCTGGGGACAGGTCTCTTTCTCTGCCCTCTCTCTTTTGCTCAATTGCTCCTCTCTACCTATATCTCTCCTGAACCCTCCTTCCGTGATGTCATCCTTCTTTCTATACTATCATCTCAGTCCTTTCCTGGGCTCATAGCCATTCGTCAGAAGGATGTTCATCAATATACTTATATGTCCATAGGGGTGTTACAAGTATTTGACCACTTCTGGAATGCTGCTTAATCTATTACAAAAATACCTTTCCTTTGTGTCTTCCCCACCTCATCTTCAAGGTATAATCCCTCTTCCTGATGTTTCTAAGGCATCGGCCATGTTTACTGTTTGCTGGCGGAAGCGCGCTCCTGCTCAGCACTGAGCCCCTACAGCCGCAATTAGAGCGGCTTTAGTAGGGGCTCACCTGAACTTCCGCGCGCTTGCGGAAGCGCAGGTCTTAGGGGAATTTAAAATTCCCCCGCTTGCCGGCACGACAGGCCGGTCATGTGAGCGGTTCACCCAATGAGGGCGAACCAGCTCCGTGACGTCACTGGCCCGCCCCCTGACGGCCCGCTGATGGCGCGTGCGGTAAGCAACCGCAAGGCCAGGGAAAGTACCCGCTTTTCCTGAGCCTCAGCGAGCAAGCAGGGAGCATAGACTCAGCCTAATTCTCTGAGAATTTTCTATCTTAAATGATGCCTTTGTGGTATTTGATAGAAAATAAGCTACCATACCTAAATACGGTTTAATCCAGGAGCACTTATTCTGCCATTCATGTAGTGCCACTTAGTGAATGTTGCTTGAAAGTGGCACTCTGTGAAGCGATGATTTCACTTAAAAAGAAAATGCAAAACTAACTTTGTCACTTTTAATACTGGAAGCTTTTGGTAAAATGTGCGTCACATTTCCCTTCAGCGAATCTGTGAGTTGATTTACTGTGTCAGTTTGCAAAATCCTTGAGGCAACTTGAGCATCGTCATAGTGCAATTATGATATTTTGTGTTATTGTTGCTGATGGGGGCAAAGGAGAGAGAAATTGGGTGAGACCTGTTGATGCAGTAATCACAAACGAGAACATGAAATGTAACCCGAATGAGAGGAAGTAGTAAACTGAAGCTGTATGTATGAGGCTATTGTGAGACAGACAGTGAGGCCTATTTCATTAAAATGCAATTATGGTGTTTCCGAGCAGGTTGGTGCCAAGTTGCATGGAAGCACAGGTTGCCATATTCCTTAAACATTTGTCACATGCCCAATCCATGAAGCATTTTTGTAGTGTTTTGTTTTTTTTGGGGGTGGGGGGTGTAATAGTAGTGCCAATTAAAGGTAAATACGAAATAAATTGTGTGTAAAATTAATTACATGAATTAATAGTGCTAAATTAATTAAGGATGGATAATAATTACAATATCCAAAAATGGTGATGAATGGTTATGTCTAGAAAGTGCACGTGATGTGTGTGGAATATCTACAGTACTACAAACACATACAATAAACATGTATAAAACCCCTCTTCCAAGTAAATGTCCAAGTAAGCGAATCTTTCATGATACCAAATACAAAAATATATATGTAAAATATATTATGATAGAACTATTAAATTAAAATAAAAACTAGAGCGGAATCACCTTGTACCGAGGGGAAAGATGAGTCAGCGGGCACTACGATGCAGAGAAAATCGATGAGGCTGGACTGTGCTGCAACAATTCCTTTATTCAAACATGGATAAAAATTGAGAGGAGGGTAGAGTGCCCCTGCACCTCTAACGCGTTTCACCTGCGGTCGGGCTTTTTCAAAGAGTAACAATACCTGGGCGCTGGACACTGAAATACTGGAAATAGACCGGACGTGACGTCACTCAGCCAATGAAATGTCTGTATACCGCAGATGGCATTGTGGGAACAGACAATCATGGCTGAAGTGCGCACGCGCGATATATGCAGGCATCACTGTCATGCGCAATGGAAGCTAAAGTTAAAAACAAAAATATGTACAATTTGCAATCCATTTTGTCATACATTAAGTTGCTATTAGTTAGTCTAAAAGCGCAATAAAGTCATATTTGAATTCTAATTAGATAAAAGTAGTGACAGTAGTACCAATACAATCTATGACTTTATTGCGCTTTTGTGATATGCACTGTATATATGGGAGTCAAAAATATAGATACTAATGTATTGGAAATATCTATAACTAACCCCTGCCTTTACTTGTTTTTAAATTTGTTATTGTAATCATATGTTTGCTATCCGCAGTTACTAAAGTAAATTAATCAGTGATTATTCTTGTATATATATGTATGTTACTCTTGGCAGTTGCGCTTTTAGACTAACTAATAGCAACTTAATGTATGACAAAATGGATTGCAAATTGTACATATTTTTGTTTCTAACTTTAGCTTCCATTGCGCATGACAGTGATTCCTGCATATATCGCGCGTGCGCACTTCAGCCATGATTGTCTGTTCCCACAATGCCATCTGCGGTATACGGACATTTCATTGGCTGAGTGATGTCACGTCCGGTCTATTTCCGGTATTTCAGTGTCCAGCGCCCAGGTATTGTTACTCTTTGAAAAAGCCCGACCGCGGGTGAAACGCGTTAGAGGTGCAGGGGCACTCTACCCTCCTCTCAATTTTTATTCATGTTTGAATAAAGGAATTGTTGCAGCACAGTCCAGCCTCATCGATTTTCTCTGCATCGTAGTGCCCGCTGACTCATCTTTCCCCTCGGTACAAGGTGATTCCGCTCTGCTTGCGTTCAGCTGGAGCACACAGACCTGGAAAAAACATGGACATATGTGAGTACAATACTGCTTAAAGTGAGCTGCCCCACTACCACTGGTTTATTTGTTCCTGGATGTACATGAGAGGTCTGAGGGGGTCCTAGGACTCTCTTCACCCTTGCCTAACTGTGGTTCATCTAGGGGTTAATGACTAAGCTCCAAGCATGTATCAAGGATAATCTGTGATCCGGTTTGCAGTGAAGAATTAAAACCATATATTTTTGCAAGAATGGGTACATGCTCTGCAGCACTAGTTAACTTTGGGGTCCTTACCTCAATATTTTCTATTTAAAATAAAAACTAATGCAATAAAATAAATGAGGCTGAAGGAAGAGGACACAAAGAGTACACACACATATAGGGTATGCACATTACTCCGTGTCCTAAAGGAGCAGACTGAGCAGAGGAAGAAGGAGAACCGTACGACCGATGATTCAAACTATGGTGCTGATGTCCAAGCACTCATTGAATCCACCAGGGGTCAAGGTACCCAGCTGGTAGATCCAATATTTTTCCCTCCTGCACAGAGCTTTGAATCTGTCGCCTCCTGGAACAAGAGGTGAAATGTGTTCCAGACCTATGATCTTAAGAGATGACGGATCTTTATTATGTATCAAATTGAAATGTCTGTAAATACTATGAGATATGTTACCATTGATTACATTACGTCTATGTTCCAGGAAATGAGTGCTCAGAGGCCGAATCGTGCGGCCCACATATTGGTGGCCGCAGCTGCATGATAGCATGTAAACAATAAAGGTACTCAGGCAGTTGATAGTGCCTTTTATTTTATATCTCTTCCCTTTAGTGAGTGATGAAAATGATGAATCAGTAATGATATGTTCACATTTAATGCATCGACTGCGTCCACGTTTGGAATTCCCAAGTGACCTAGAAAAGGCAGCATTGGTACAAAGACCAGAATTTCTAATTGTACTAGCTGCAAGTAGCCCTTTAAGGTTCCTCGCTTTCCTAAATAAAATAGATGACTTAACGGGTAACACGGGCCCCAAATGTGGATCGCATTTGAGTAAACCCCAATGCCTATTCAGAATGGCTTGAATAGACTTGGAAGACTGATTTAAAGTGGTAATAAATTTATAGTCACTTTAGAAACAGAAGTATTACCACCTCGCAAAGAATTATGACTCCCACTGATAGAAAGTGATCTCTTTAATTTCGATTTAGACAAAAATTCCGTTCTATGAAGCAATTGAACTTTATTAAAGGACTCGGCAACATGTTTTTTTAACTCAGATTTTTATTGATTTTTACCATCATACAGTAACGTGTATAAGTGTCTTTCACAGAGGTAACAATGATAACTCATAACACTCGCATTGAGCAAAGTACAAATCAAGAAACAAAAAAGAAGGGGGGTGGGGGAGGGAAGGGGAAGGAGAATCCATCTGTCCTCTCAGTCCTTTCCTTGTTCTTAATTGAATGATTTTCAGATTCCGGGGCTCTGGTCCGATCCCTCCGCGTTGTCCATATTTCTGCTTCTCACACTAAATCTTTGTAACGTGTAGCTCACCACAAACGAAGCGCGACCGCGGTGCTGAGGTAGGGAATTGATTAACGTCAACCCCCAGCTGCACAGGCGTGCCTAGGATGTAGATTGGTCGTGCAAGCCAGGTAAGGATTAGAGATGTGAGAATAGCTGAGGGTACTTGCCAGGTCAGGAGTGGAGAGTTGCGGATCGTCGGGGTGCGTAGCCAAGTTCAGGATTGGAGAGTAGCGGATCGTCGGGGTACGTAGCCAGGTTCAGGATAGGAGAGTATCGGATCGTTGGAGTACTTAGCAAAGGTCAGGACTGGAGACTGGAGAATGGTCGTTCGTAGCCGGATCAGGAGAGGAGAGGTGCGGAGTCCAAATAGAGAAGCAGGGTCAGGCAACAAGAGGTTAACCGGCAAGGCACGGCGTCACACTAGACTATGCTTAGCAATAAGAGTCTGAAGCAGGAAGGTATATATAGGAAGACCCTCCAATAGAAAGCCAGGGCGGAACCAGGAAGTGAAATCCAATAGGCTTCTGGTGCACACAGGTGTGCCCTATGATGCAGCCTGATCAGGAATGGAAGCCGGGACCGATCGCACACCGACCCGCGCGCGTCACAGAGGTCAAGGGGCGGGGCATAGAACGTGCGTCACTCCCACGCCCGTCCTGTCCATAATCAGAGTGGGGGTGGAGCTTGGAAGCGCGGCAGCGGAGAGGCTTGACGAGCGCACCCGTTGCGTGCCGGAGCAGGGGGCGGAGAGTTAGACCGCACAAGATCCGTGCACACGCGTAACTGGGCCACGAGATTGCGCGTCCTGGATGTCTGTCGCGAGAGGTTCTTTAAGGTGAGGAGACGGTCTACGGCCGCCAGGATGGCGATTCCTCACAGTACCCCCCTGTGATGGCAGCGGGGTGCCAACGAGTAATAAAGAAGTCACCCCCATTAGGCACCCCTTCAACCGTCTGGGAAGTGAGGGGTTAACCAGAAATGTACTTGTAATACACATGGTCCCCTACTTCACAACCAAAATGTATGTCCCTGTGGTTATCATGTTCCCACAGTTAGATTGATTACATGTATTTTTATTCCCGTGCCTCAGGGCAAAATGTGTTCTCTTTGCTGGTTGTATGTATTGTTCCAATTATCAGTGTTTGTACCCCTACAGTGTGTGCACCAACCACATACACTGGGATCAGGTCGGGAGGGAAAGGGTTAATTGTATTTACATGGTTATGGCCCTTTGTTCCCCTGCCCGCCTTTTCAGTCTCCATTTGCAGCCTGTCCATAGGCCGCCATTGGAGCTCCATGCAACCCTATGGAGATTTCACAGATTTGGGCCCGATACCTGAGAAGACCAGCAGGTGGCGCCCGAGAGGAGGAGCGGAGCTTCCCCATTGAAAGTGAATGGCATAATGTTTTTCAATGAGGATTCCTCGAAGCCTGCTCTCCAAGAACGAGTTGGATGCCTGCCAAACCGCAGCATCCGAAAATGGCTACTGTTTCATTGAAAAGAGCTTGATCTCTCAATTGGCATGGGAACTAGGCTACGGCCAAGTTCACCACCAATTAACGTGTAACTTTGTTCTAGGGCCGCCAGCAATAAAATTATTTTTGCCCCTAGCTCATAGGAACCCCCTTACTCGACCCCAACGGGGTCCAACAGTCAATGGCGGTGAGAAAGAGTCGCGACGACCATGAGGGTCTCATCATTGACCGCAATATCGGAGAAAAGCCGCGTGGCTTTCAAACACTAAGTCAGAAAGTGTGAAAAGTGTAAACCCATATCTCCGGTTCTGTAAGGACCAGAGGGCTGAGATTTGGCCACCATGTAGTTACTGCTCCGACATGATTGCATGGCAAATTCCAGCCCTCTCCAATCAACAGAACGGAGTATGGGTAACTGTGTAAAATGTGATTCTGCCATTGACTTCAATGGCAGAGAAATTCAATTTCAAACACGTCGGTTTAAAATATATTATTGTTATCTCCGGTTCGGTGGGTTGTAGCGAGCTGAAACTTGGCCACCATGGAGAGTCCCCTCCGGCATGAGGGTCTGGCAATTTCTAGCCCGCTCGGCCGAGCCGAACGGATTATTTTAATATATATATGATTGTGAAAATATACTGTATTTGGTGCTTAGTAAAAAACCCGCGAAAGATACTAGCCCCTGCAGTATGTTAATGATCAGGGGGCGAACGTATGTCTACACCAAGTCCCCTTGTCAAAGGCTCCCCCACCCTGATTAAGTATGCAAGGGCGGAGAAGAGCAGGACATAGGTACTTGTACTAAGTGTCATACTTCACACCTCTGTTCAGAGTTTCCCGGCCCAGACCCCCAGAAGGTAGACTTTAAGTCGCCATCTGATTAGTGTGGGGTGCTGAAAATGGGTCTCTGGCAAGGGGGATGTGCGCATGTGCCAGCTACCTGGGGGAAGGTACCAAAGTGTTTCCCACGTTAGCTGGCAACTGATACCTGATGCCTTGATGAATTGCTAATCCAGATCCAGATTACTTCATTGCCCATTCCCTAAGTAAGTGTAATGATCCTGTATGTTATTTGTACCATATTGTGTGTTCACCTTCCCTGAAGGAATAAACTTTCTTTATCATATTACGGTTGCATTCAATTCAACCCAGTTATCTTGGTGTATATTATAACCCTGCACAAGCTATCGTGACACCCCCCCTCTAGGAACGACCTCCAGGCGACTCCACGATGGCTTATCAGGGAATTTGGAATAAAAGATGCGGACCAGTCTGGCTGCATGAACCCGATGACTCGGCATCCAGGATCTTTCCTCCAAACCGAAACCTTTCCAATACACCAGATAATGCAGAGACCCTCTGGAGATCTTGGAATCCAAAATAGATTCTATCTCATACTTAGGTTGGCCTTGAACCATATGAGGAGAAGTGGACAGAACCGGAACTGAATAAGCATTTTGGACCACAGGTTTGAGAAGCGAAACATGAAACACAGAGGGGATTCTCATGGAAGGAGGGAAGGCGAGTCGATACGCAACTGGAATGATCCTCTCGGAGACAGAGAGAAAATCTGGGTGTGAATTTCATAGAAGGGATTTTCAGCCTGATATTCCTGGATGACAACCAGACCTTGTCGCCAGGTTTGAGGTCCAGATCAGGTCTGCGGTGGCGATCAACCTATTTCTTCTGCATATTGACTGCTTGCCTGATGTTGACCTGAATCCTTTTCCACAGGTCTTGCAATACTTTTATTCTGTCATCTGCCGCTGAGACCCCTGAGGAAGGTATAACAAGAGGAAGAGTAGATGGATTAAATCCGTAATTTACGAAGAAAGGAGACTCCACGGTAGAACCACTCTGTGCGTTGTTGTGGGCGAATTCTGCCCAGGGTAAGAGTTCAGCTCAGTCATCTTGGGAGTCCGATACAAAGCAGCGTAAATATTGTTCAAGAAACTGATTGGTCCTCTCCGTTTGACCATTAGTCTGTGGGAGGTATCCAGATGAGAAATGAAGAGTGATACTTAGCTGGAGACAAAACAAACGCCAGAACCGGGAAATGAACTGAGAGCCTCTATCTGAAACTATCACCAAGAGTACTCCATGTAAACGAAAAATCTCCCTGATGAAGATGTCAGCTAATTTGGGAGAATTGGGGAGACCCTTGAGGGGTATGAAGTGGGCTTGTTTTGAGAATCGGTCCACTACTACAAGAATCGTGTTCATGCCCTTGGAGATAGGTAAATCCACAATGAAATCCATGGACAAGTGCGTCCATGGCCGGTCAGGAACAGGTAGAGGTTGAAGAAGACCTGAAGGAAGTATTCTGGGCGTTTTAGTCCTGGCAGACGTAGGGCACGCAGCTACGAAATTTTTACGTCGTTTTACATTCCCGGCCACCAAAAAGTGTGAGAGATAAGATCTAGAGTCCTCTTGGTGCCGGGGTGTCCTGCCGATTTGGATGAATGACTCAACTCAAGGACCTTCTTACGCTGCAGAGAAGAAGTGAAGAGACAGTCCTGCGGTGACTTTGTTGACGGACAATGTCTTTGAGTGCTCCAAATGATGTGGCCGAAAGAATACATTTAGGAGACAGAATGGGTTTTTGTTGATCCTCAGTTTTGTCATCCAGAGAAAATTGATGAGATAAGGCATCAGCTTTGACATTCTTGGATCCAGGGAGGTAGAAAATTATGAAATTGAATCTAGAGAAAAATAGCGACCATCTGGCTTGAGGGGCTCCCAGACGACGTGCTCCTTCAATGTAAAGCAAGTTCTTATGATCCGTGAGGATAGTTATCAGATCTTCGGTACCCTCCAGAAGATGTCTCCATTCTTCAAGGGCCAATTTCATGGCTAGGAATTCCCGGTTCCCTACATCGTAGTTGCATTTAGCCGGAGATTGTTTTTTTTAGAAAAGAACGCACAAGGTTGCAACCTGGATAGGGGTTCTTCTTTTGGGACAGAACAACACCTACACCCACGTCAGAGGCATCAACTTCAAGAGTAAGTGTTTGGCGGGGGGGTTTGCCGACGGGGTTCCAGGGGAATATCCTCCTCGGGATTCGCCTTCGCACTTGGCTTCTTGGAGGGGGCTCCTTTACTCTCTCCCTTGGAAAACCCCTGAAACATCTTGGATGAATGGACTCGCAAGATAGCCTCTTGAGCTTGTAATTGATCCATTAGATGTTCAAAATTAAAGCGATGCTCCGTAGAAAGGGTGCAGCTGATCCTGATGGGGAGTCGTCTGCCTCGGACACCTGGATAACCTTTTTATTAATCAGGGTTCATAGGGCCAATTGAAGCAATTGGAGGAACTCCGATACTTCCTCCCCATCATCTTGTGTAAGGGCTTGAAACTGTGCCGTTAGAGCGATGGCATCGTCCTTTTTCCCGTAAACTTTGGTTAATGCCGAATTAGTGTTTGAGCGTCTGCCCCCGCATGACACTCACAGTAGAATCGCACCATATTGGTGGCTGGGGGCCACAGGCACTCCATGATCCGTTGCCTCTTGACTGCGTCAGAGCAGGACCATTCTGGAAGCACATGTACCATGTGGTCTCTCCACTCCTCAAACTCCTCTTCTCCCAGCGGCGTGGGCCAGACCCCCGAGAAGGCTTTCAGCATGCGATAGGGTTGAGTCGGGGACAGCTGACTTATCTTCTCTGGTAGCTGCTGTAGGACTACAACGAGTAGCTGAGCTCCATCCAAACTGTGAGAACTGTGGTGGCTCCAACCAGACCGTCAGCTGCCAGCTTTGCTTCGGCTATGACTTCCTGGAAGAGGTACAGATGTAAGCACCTGACGCTCCTCCACGCTAGGGATGAGACTAGGTGTTTCCAATTTGAGGCTTAGTTTGGGGTATATGAGGGGACCCATCAGATGGGGCTCCAGGGAGCTGCAGAAAATGTGGAGCTTTGTCCTCTGGTATATTACAGCAGCAGTTGACTAGAATCGTACTCCATAGGAGGGTTGTATCCCATTTTATATCTAAGCAAACCACGGAGACTGCTCCACATTGAGACATAGGTCAGGTAAGGGCAGTGACACTGGAACCTTAGCATCGCAGGACCCACTCGTGGACCCTCTGGCAGGACGGTAGGGACATGTTCCCTTCTTTAATCTGACGTTCTTTCATTTAGATCGGACACCCCAGGTCTGAATCTCAGCAGCGCCTCCAAATGTAACAGGTTTTCCTCGACCCTCTGGGAGATCACGCTATTACACAGTGTCATGTGCTGGTTACCTGCTGGCTCACAGAAGCTCTGAGTTTCCACCGTTGTTAGTGGGGAAGAAAAGACAGGCTTTTGGAGTGATGGTTGATTATTTCTCACTGGTGCGGCGTCTCCATCTCTTGCAGGCTCCAGTAGTACCGGAGGCAATCCCTGCAGGAGAACTCACTACTGATACTCCCCCTGATGAATTGCAGTCTCAGGCAGGGTATATAAAACAACTGGAACACTTTATTCTTCAACAGCAAAGAATACAGCATAACTGCCACACTTCTTGTCCCTCCTCCGGATGGTCCCTGGCATCAGACCCCAGACTAGGGCCCAAGAGTCTATCCTTGCTCTTCTCCTATTCCCTGGTGGAATAGGAGGTATTTGTCCTACTCCCCTAAGGAGGGGATGGAGGTGGTCAGAGTCCTGACTCCACGCTCCCTGCAACACTCTCTCTCAGGGAAGAGAACACAGACTACATTTGTATGTGCAGCCCCTTCAGGACCCTGGGGGAGGGTCCAAGGTCTGAGCCCTTGATTGGGCAGTACACAGGCCTTAGTCCGCCCCCCTGTCACTCAAGTGAGCTGCTTACTGCAGGGGAAAACCCGGATTGATCCTAACACTGCCTGCGCTAGTACCAGGGCTTAAGTGTTAAGCAGGTTTAGCATAAAAAGAATACATGGCTACCCATACATACATCTATATATAATCATATACATAAGCAAGCTAGCTATATTGCCTTCCTGTGGGTGATATATGGAATATCACAATTTAATATTAAGCTTGTGAATAATATTGTGTGGGACTCATGTCTAACCCCTCTCCCACTATTATGTATGTTTATGTCTGCCTGCATACTTGGTTTTCCAATGTAATAATATTTTGATTTTCCCCCTGTCATTTTTTGTTCTGTACCCCAAAAAGAAAACCTTAATAAAAAATTTGTGATAAAAAAAACATTGTGTAAGAAACTTTCTATTATTACACTAGGAAATACTGAGATAGCCATTTGCGAGAGAAAAATACATAAATAAATCTAGTTTAGTTTAAAACGTCCTTGCAAAGTGGATGCTAAATCTAAAAAATATATATGGTGACCAGATTTTGAAAATGAAAAACCGGGACACAATTTTTTTTTTTTACATTAACAGTTTATTTATTGTATTACACTTATACTTTACTACCATTAGTCCTTGTTACGTATGTGTGTGGTGTGTGGTGTGTGGTGTGTGGTGTGTGGTGTGTGGTGTGTGGTGTGTGTGTGTGTTGGATGGCCTCCCTAATCGAACAAAAAAAAGCCAGATGTGAATGACTTCTGTACCCCTTAACCATTGACAGGACGCCCCTCTTCACAATTTCTAAAGCAGCAATCTCGGCTGGGATCTTTCCTGATCCGCAGTCCCTCAAGGTACTATACTGGAGGGGAGGTGTTCCCTACCTGTCTTCCGATGTCTCCCGCGTGAAACTTGAGTCAGATCTGGAAGAAAGCAGGGTAAGTTACTTCGGTGTAGGTATACAGCAGTTAAGATGAGACAGAGAGGGAGACAGAGGGAGACAGGGGGAGAGGGAGACAGGGGGAGAGGGGGAGAGGGGGAGAGGGAGACAGTGGGAGAGAGAGGGGGAGAGACAGAGGAAAGAGAGGGGAAGAGAGAGGGGAAGAGAGAGGGGGGAGAGGGGGAGAGGGAGACAGTGGGAGAGAGAGGGGGAGAGACAGAGGAAAGAGAGGGGAAGAGAGAGGGGAAGAGAGAGGGGAAGAGAGAGGGGAGAGAGCGGGGGAGGGAGAGGGAGACAGGGGGAGAGGGAGACAGGGGGAGAGAGAGACAAGGGGAGAGGGAGAGGGAGACAGGGGGAGAGGGAGACAGGGGGAGAGAGAGGGAGAGAGAGGGAGACAGGGGGAGAGGGCGACGGGGAGAGGGAGACAGGGAGAGACAGGAGGAGAGAGACAGGGAGAGAGACGGGGAGAGAGAGAGAGACAGGGAGAGAGACAGGGGGAGAGAGAGACGGAGAGAGAGACAGAGAGAGAGTCAGGGAGAGAGACAGGGAGAGAGAGAGAGAGACAGGGGGAGAGAGAGAGAGACGGGGAGAGAGAGACAGGGGGAGAGAAAGAGAGAGAGACAGGGGGAGAGAGAGAGAGAGAGGGGAGAGGGAGAGACAGGGGGAGAGAGAGAGAGAGAGACAGGGGGAGAGAGAGAGAGAGGGAGAGGGAGAGACAGGGGGACAGAGAGAGAGGGAGAGAGAGACAGGGAGAGACAGGGGGAGAGAGAGAGAGGGAGACAGGGGGAGAGAGACAGGGAGACAGGGGGAGAGAGACAGGGAGACAGGAGGAGAGAGACAGGGAGACAGGGGGAGAGAGACAGGGAGACGGGGAGAGAGACAGGGGGAGAGAGACAGGGGGAGAGAGACAGGGGGAGAGAGACAGGGGGAGAGAGACGGGGAGACAGGGGGAGAGAGACAGGGAGACAGGGGGAGGGAGACAGGGGGAGAGAGACAGGGGGAGAGAGACAGGGAGAAAGGGGGAGAGAGACGGGGGAGAGAGACAGGGAGAGAGAGACAGGGAGACAGGGAGAGAGAGACAGGGAGACAGGGAGACAGGGGGAGAGAGACAGGGGGAGAGAGACAGGGAGACAGGGGGAGAGAGACAGGGAGACAGGGGGAGAGAGACAGGGAGACAGAGACAGGAAGACAGGGGGAGAGAGACAGGGAGACAGGGGGAGAGAGACAGGGAGACAGGGAGAGAGAGACAGGGAGACAGGGGGAGAGAGACAGGGAGAGGGAGACAGGGGGAGAGAGACGGGGGGAGAGAGACAGGGGGAGAGAGATAGGGGGAGAGCGACAGGGAGAGAGGGGGAGAGAGACAGGGAGACAGGAGGAGAGAGACAGGGAGACAGACAGGGAGACAGACAGGGAGACAGACAGGGAGACAGGGGGAGAGAGACAGGGGGAGAGAGACAGGGAGACAGGGGGAGAGAGACATGGAGACAGGGGAGAGAGATAGGGAGACAGGGGGAGAGAGACAGGGAGACAGGGAGAGAGAGACGGGGAGAGAGACAGGGGGACAGGGGGAGAGAGACAGGGAGACAGGGGGAGAGAGACAGGGAGACAGGGGGAGAGAGACAGGGAGACAGGGGGAGAGAGACAGGGAGACAGGGGGGGAGAGACAGGGAGACAGGGGGAGAGAGACAGGGAGACAGGGGGAGAGAGACAGGGAGACAGGGGGAGAGAGACAGGGAGACAGGGGGAGAGAGATGGGGGGAGAGACGGGGGGAGAGAGACAGGGGGAGAGAGACAGGGAGACGGGGGAGAGAGACGGGGAGAGAGACAGGGGGAGAGAGGGGGAGAGACAGGAGAAGAGGGAGAGAGACAGGAGAAGAGGGAGAGAGACAGGGAGAGAGGGAGAGAGGGAGAGAGACAGGGAGAGACAGGGAGAGAGGGAGAGAGGGAGAGAGACAGAGAGGGAGAGAGACAGGGAGACAGGGAGGGTGAGAGGGTGGTTGACTGACAAGTGGGTGGGCCCCCTGACTCACCGGGCCCGGGATGCCAACCCCAACAGACCCCCGTTGCCAGCCCTGTCCCCCATTCTCTCTCTACTGTCCCCCCCCATTTTTTCTCACCCTCCCCCCCATTCTCTCTCTCCCTTCCCTCCCCACCCCCATTCTCTCCCTCTCCCCCCCATTCTCTCTCTGACCTGCACACAGCCACTGATCTACAGACACTCACAGACAGACCAATACACACACACACACACACACACACACACACACACACACACACACACACACACACACACACACACACACACACACACACTCACTGACACAGACAGACACACTCACTGACACAGACAGACACACTCACTGACACAGACAGACACACTCACTGACACAGACAGACACACACACAGATACACACACACACACACACACAAAGTGGAGCAAGAGATGCAGTGCCGGATGTAAGTGACTAGGGGCGGGAGGGGGGGGGGGGAAAGGCCGGCGATCCGACCAGCCAGCAGTGCATCACCACTACCCGCCCCCGCGCTCATCTCCCACACCAAGGGGACGGGGGAAGGGAGCACCAGGACAGGAGGCAACCCCCTCCCCCTGGTGGCCGCACCCCCGCACCTACCTACTATCCCCCCGGGCGGGCAGCCACGGGGACCCGGGGCAGAAGGGGGGACACTGCGTAGCCACAAGTAGAGGAGCATGAAGAGTCTGTGTCACGCGCTCACTAGCAGCAGGCACAGGAAGTGCCGCGAGCGGCTGTGAGTGGGCTCGGGGGGAGGAGGGGGGTGGCAGCTGGGGGGGCCAGGTGGGGGGGAAAGCAGGGAAGAGCCAAAGCCCCGCCCTATGCATCCTCCACCAATCCCCAGCGGTCCGACATATTCAAGTAAGAAACCCAAGCCCCTGGCATCTGAAAGTACTCACCAGCCGGGCTGCCGCATCCTCGGGTCCTCGGGTTCTCCTCCTCACTGCCTCCGCTGCCAGGGGCGGGGCTTAATGCCGGGACGCAGGGGATTGGCCAAGGTAGGAAAATGCCGGGGGAGCGGGACTTTGTACAATGCCAGGCCGCATCCTCCAATCAGCAAGACCCAGTTTCTACACAAGTCCAACCCCTGGCATTAAAAAAAAAATACTTACCAGCCGGGCTGCTGCAGTCTCCTCCTCCGCGCCGCCGCAGACTCGCGCACAGCGCACCGGAGCTTACTCGCGCACCGCAGGCGACAATAAAAAAAAACGGGAACACATTGAGGAAAAACCGGGCCATTTCCGGGACACACAGGAAACTGGAACAGCTCTCGAAAAACCGGGACTGTCCCGGCAAAAGGGGGATGGGTGGTCACCCTAAAAATATAGTTATCTAAAAACAAAAGTAAAATGAATAGGCCTCGCAGTGCTTGCATTTTTGAAGTACTACATAGGGAAAATAGTATTGAAGAAGCAGTCCAAGCATAAGGCTGCGCTTATAGTGCCGGCGACGTCGCGGCAAAACAAATGTATTGCCGCCATCGCGCGTGCTTATAGTAAGAACGACCCGACGGAGCAACGCTGGCAGTGCGAATTTCTGAAGACGGTCAAATTTGATTTTTCAGAGGCTGTCGCCACATGTGACAGCCTTAAAACTAATTAAAGACCTGGTCACCCGCGACGTCGCCGGAAAGCAAATTACAACTTTCGCTAGCGGCGCCGGGTCAAGTCATCCGTCGCGTCGCCGTCGCGCGCACTATAAGCGCGGCCTTAAACAAGCAATCCCTGCAATATCCTAAATGTGTGTTTTTCTTTTGAAAATAAATCAGTTCTGTAGTATTGGATACTACTTACTAAATTTAAAAAAAAAATAAACTCAATGCCATTTTTAATTAGTTGTGATATACTGAGCATCCAGTTAAACGGCTGGGAACCTTTGCAAACAAACAGGAAAGTGTTGCAAAGATCTCGCACTGGTGGGGAGGTGGGCTAAACCTGTTATAGAAATCATGGGATGCTCAGTATATTAAAACTCATTAAAAATGGCATTAGGAGTTGAATTAAAAAAATGAAAATGCAGTAAGTATTATCTAATATTACATAACTGATTTATATTTAAAAAAAAAACACATGCAGGATATTGTATGGAGAAACAATGAATAAGGACAGTGCATTTATACACCTCATAGTGTTAACGTGCAGACTGCTAGATTGGCAGTTATATGCACCGCCCTCTTTATCTACAAAAGGGGGCATTACATCAGCTCTGAACAGGCACCTCTTTCCTTTATTATTTATTTCATTCAAAAGGGTTCTGCTTATTTCTGTATTTAATTGGTAGTCATAATGTAACAGACATCTGATGATTAAGGACTAAAAGCAGCCTTTGGTGTTCACAGGGCAGCTGCTATTTGCCTTGTTCCATGTGCTCAGTGCAGAAAGACAAAGACTAAACTGGGATCTGCAGCTTCCTCAACCCGATCCCTGCTTTATCTGTGGTACACTCTTGAAAATGCCCGAACTCCTGTTGATGGAAATAGAGAAGGTAAGATGCTATTTGTTTGTAGATCAAGGCAAAATATACTAATTTAATTGTTTGCAGATTAAATTGTGTCTTGCCTGTAAATAGACATAATTTGAACTTTATTAGATTTTTGGTACACAGTGTGCCTACAAAAAAATCTATACGATTATAGATATCTCAGTGGGGTTTTAAAGGTATTACATCTGACAGTCTGGTTTGTAATACAAGAGGGAAAATATATTTCACAAAGTAGGAAATAAAATGAATCACCAGAAAAAAACCTATATTCCATATTTAGAGTTCCAACATAAATATACCGTCTATCTATCTGTCTCAATGTCTTCTATACATAGAACAAACTCTGCTTGTGTGTGTGTGTGTGTGTGTGTGTGTGTGTGTGTGTGTGTGTGTGTGTGTGTGTGTGTGTGTGTGTGTGTGTGTGTGTGTGTGTGTGTGTGTGTGTGTGTGTGTGTGTGTGTGTTTTTTGAAAAATCGATTTATTTTTAAATATTTCAATTTACTGCTCCCCTGCTGTATGACTTTTTGCATAATCTAGTGTCTGGTTCTCATTTTAAATTGTTTAGTACCCCCATTTCTACCTATACATGTGAAATTATAGTAAATCATATTTCTGCAGGTAAGGGATAGACTAGGACAGCCTTTTCCAACAATGGGGCAAGCAAAGCTCATTAGTACCTATTTTAAGAAAGGTTTATAGTTTACTATACAGCAAAAAGAGGAAAAGAGCACACCACCCAGCCAGGTGATAGAGCAAGTCACAATTGTAGTTTTATATCTTTCGGAGCAAATTAATCAGCACCCATGTGCAGTGAATAATAAGTTGCATTTATTTCAAACGGACAAGTATGAAAACAAAATATATATTTTTTATACTTGCCCCTTTGAAATAAAGGCAACTTATTATTCACTGCAAATGGGTGCTGAGTAATCTGCTAATGAATATATAAAATTACAATTGTGACTTACTCTATCACCTGGGTCATGATGTCGCTGCGTCACATGATGCCGCAACGTCATGGAGGAGGGCTGCTGTGTTATAGAGGCCCCTCTCTCCCCCCCGGCAATCAGTTTCATTGCTGTCTCTGTAACCGCTTTGGGGGTCGTCAGGATGGAGGATCCCAAACCGGCCCTCCACCCTCCCGCCCATGGGACGTGCCCAGGCATCCCGGTTGGTAGTTATCCACTGTAGTGTACTTTTCAGTTGGATATCTGCCCTATCCCGAATAAGGTTCCACAGTGGTTTAATACATTGATTCTTTGAGAAAATCCATTTCTTTTTTTGGGGATATGCTTGAAATAATTAGTCCTCATTCACTATGATGTGAAGCCAGGCTGGAAAAGATTAGCAGTAATGGAAAATTCAGGGAGCACAAGCCATCGGTGGGTGCATAAAAATAGGAAACACAAGAATAGTGCAATCTTGTATGGACACAAGAATGAGGGGTATATAGATGGACTCCCCAAAAATGCACACTCACAATTTTAATAGAATATACAAGCCTTGAACCCCAGAATCAGGAATGATGCCTTTGATGTGGTCAGCTCGTCAAGGTACTTGGAGTGGCAAACAGCAATTCTCACCAAATAATGAAAACAAAACAGGAACAGGATAGTGTAGAGGGATCAAATTGTATTGATGCACAAACAATAAGCTTAATAATGCAAACTCACAGATTAACCCTCATACAGGGCAATGTACAAGAAAGTGCTGGTTTCTCTCTCTGGTGGTGGGAGCTTGAGGCGCTGGGGTCGTAGGAGCTCTCGCAACGGGAACTGGTGCGCATACAGCCCCTCCTGCTTCCGCGTGTCAGCCCTACGTTCCAGCAGGCGTCCCAGTGTAATGACATCACACCACCGGATCGCGGTCACCAGACTTCGACTAGTGATAAGGGTGAGTCCCAGGGGTGATACACGCCCTTCGGCCTTGTATAAGCCTTGGGAAAAGGTTTAATGAGAGAGCAGTAGAAGTGAAAAGGACGGAGAGGAGACATATATGTGAGTTTGCATTATTAAGCTTATTGTTTGTGCATCAATACAATTTGAACCCTCAATACTATCCTGTTCCTGCTCCTATTTTTGTTTTCATTATTTGGTGAGATTTGCTGTTTGCCACTCCAAGTACCTTGACGAGCTGGCCACATCAAAGGCATCATCCCTGATTCTGGGGTTCAAGGCTTGTATATTGTATTAGAATTGTGTGTGCATTTTTGGGGAGTCCATCTATCTACCCCTCATTCTTGTGTCCATACAGGATTGCACTATTCTTGTGTTTCCTTTTTAGTATATGGGACTTATGGACAATTTTTTCTATTCATTGCAGTGACCATTCCTAGCATCTACTGTATTTGTGCTGTTCGTATTCGATATTGGTATCAGATACTAGCCGTGCACCTATTATGAGTTTGCTATTTCAAGCGTGTGATTTACTTGTTACGATTGTATCCAGTTTATCTTTGGTTTAGTTTGCTACATTTCCACCATTGTCTGCTTCCCACCATTCCATATGACGGACATTTTCTCCAGCTGGACAGTTATCCCCTAATTCGGGAGAGGTTACTTCTAGTAACAGAAAAAGCTACAATTAGTATACTCAAGCGTTAAGAAGGTGTCATGCTCCTGGAGAGAAATGCCGAAAGGATCCGCAATGCTTCTTTAGCCGGCTTCTTAGCCCGCTCCGTGCTCAGGTATGTGATATTCTAGTTCACCAGCTGCTGGGATGCTGGAGCTCCTTAGGATCCACCGCTCACACCGGAAAATGCTTGCTACTGATCGAGGAGTAGAGAATGAGGTGCCCAACGCGGCGTTTCGCCAACAGGCTTCATCAGGGGCGTGTCCAAGTGCCTATCAATGGTAAGCTATATACCCAGTCAAAGTGACGTCACTTTAGAGATCAGCTGTTGTAAATAAAGTCAAAACATAGAGAGAAAATTAAAACAAACACAGGAAAAGAGATAATAATAAAAAACCCTATATACACCGTTAACTAAAACTGGACATAGATAAACTGATGTCAAAAGATCATACAATTCTATAAAGATGCAGAGAAACTAAGATCTTCATTTAAACCCTTTGGGGCTACACAATCCAAATTAAAGATCCATCTACTTTCATGTCGTAGAAGTTCCTTTATTAACAAGCAGAAAAGTAAGGGTTTGATATATTCTCCTAAGTGTCCCTACAATCTCCTATACACTATGTAGGAATGACATTAAGGGCTTTGAAAGTCCGTATCTTAGAGCAGCGGTGAGCAAACTGGGGGAGGCGGGAGATTTTTTTAGGGGGGCGCGGGCTGTTGCAGAGGTCCAGTGCTCTTTCCCAGGCATTTAAATTAATGCCGGGGGATCGCGTGAGGCCTCTGCAACAAAAAAAAAAACTTACCGGGATTCAGACGCTATGATGCGTCTCCATGACAACGCTGCGGGGTGATGTGACATCACCGTCGTCAAATGATACCGCGGGTCACGTGACCCCGTGACGCGACTGGAAGGTAGGAGGGGACGCAGCTTCGGTACAGGCCAGAAAGGGGGGCGCAGCTGGAAAAGTTTGCGCTCCCCTGTCTTAGAGCATGCATGCAACATTAGGAATGCCCCTAAAGATTTGGCAGGAGCTAAAAAGCTCACCAGTGTTGCACGACACTTTAATTGTAAACATGCCCATTCGACCAAAGGCTTATTAGCATGGGGCATACAAAAAGTTTCTTTCAATATTAGGGGTGGCAATTTGAAGGCTGAACTTCTGACTTTAAAGCAGATGGATCTTTAATTTGGATTGTGTAGCCCCAAGAGGTTTAAATGAAGATCTTAGTTTCTCTGCGTCTTTATAGAATTGTATGATCTTTTGACATCAGTTTATCTATGTTCAGCGTTAGTTAACGGTGTATATAGGGTTGTTTATTATTATCTCTTTTCCTGTGTTTGTTCTAATTTTCTCTCTATGTTTTGACTTTATTTACAACAGCTGATCTCTAAAGTGACGTCACTTTGACTGGGTATATAGCTTACCCTTGATCGGCACCTGAACATGCCCCTGACGAAGCCTTTTGGCGAAACGCCGCGTTTGGCGCCTCTTTCCCCTACTCTACTCCTCGAGCAGTAGCAAGCATATTCGGGCGGGGGGTGTTTGGGGTTTCGGGGTGGATCCTAAGGAGCTCTGGTATCCCGGCACAAGCGGCTGGTGCCTAGATTATCCCATAGCTGAGCACGGAGCGGGCTAAGAAGCAAGCTAAATAAGCATTGCGGATCCTTTCGGCATTTCTCTCCGGCAGCGTGACACCTTCTTAAAGCTTGAGTATACCAATTGTGGCTTTTCCTGTTACTATTTCTGTGACCACAGGCAGCAGGCAATTGGAGCTTGTTTACATATGTCTTTGTTACTTGCTACTAATTTGGCTACTCTGGCTGGCACAGATACTTTACTTTTGATGTATCAGGATCGAGGCTTTCTACCACCATTGCCTTGCTTTTGGCCCTTCCTTTTTGCTTCTGCCTTTATTTATATGGGACTTATGGACTATTTTTTGCATTCATTGCAGTGACCATTCCTAGCACCCATTTGTGCTGTTCTTATTGAATATTGGTATCATGGTATCCTTGCACCAATTATGAGTTTGCTATTTCAAGCGTGTGATTTACTTGTTAGGATTGTATTCAGTTTATCTTTGGTTTAGTTTGCTGCATATTCCACCATTGTCTGCTTCCCACCATTCCATATGATGGACATTTTGTCCAGCTGGACAGTTATCCCCTAATTCGGGAGAGATTACTTCTACCTCTCCTGTTTTTCTGGGATTACTGCTCACAACGGTTCCATTTATACATGCAGTACACATATTCATGAATATTGCCACTGCTGCTTTTTCATCCTTTTTTGCTTGCTACTACAATATAAGTATATACTTTTGTGATCTGGAGTAGATGATATATGTTTTGTAATTGATTTTAGTACTGTTTTGTCCATTTTTTTGATCTTTTGTTGAACAATAAATCATTTTTTTTGGTACTATTTCACACCTACCTGAGTGCCCCGTTTTTGGAGTTTCTGCAGTCTTTGTCTTTTGGACCCTGCATTTTTCTTTTTGGTTATTACTCTATTTGCTCCTGGGTGCACCGCCTTTTATATTTGTTTTTAGGTTGGTTAGGTTGTTTATATTATTTTTTCATCACGGTAGTAGAACTCATCTCAGCCCCCCTTTTTCCCTGCGCTGTTATAGAGGGTCGGAGTTCCTTACAATTCATCTGATCTCGGACACATTTTTAAAGAGGGTCGGGGTTCCTTACAATGCATTTAATCTCAGACGCACTATTAGAGAGGGTTGCAGTTCCTCAGAATTTCACAAGGTAATTATACGGTTCTTTAACCAAACAAATGTTAAAACACAGTAATCTGCAGAATATTTAAACCATTATACTTTGTACTAATAGCTTTGTTTAACACTGACTCTATATGGCCTTGGACATGACTTTATGGTGGTAACTCAAAATATTCCATTGACTTGAATTGGAGATCGTGTACCGTAGTGCCGAATCGGTACTATCACACCTTAATGACATACCTCCTACATTTCTGTGCCTCAGGTGCCAGTATTAGTTCTCAATAAGAGTAATAATTATCACACTTCAGCAACTTGTTCTTCTAGAACATGTATATTTAAAGTTGCTATTACCCTAATGGGTATAATATATTTACTGCTTGAAATTATCAGATTTATGAGGTGCAGAAACAAACTGGTGCACTTCGTCCCATGTGAAATATTGTTTTTGCTGCCTTTTAATCCAATATACAAGAGAGAACAAAGGATGCTGACAATATTTCTTTACTATGTTAAGTCAAATTTGTGCTTCAAAATGTGGATAAAGAGACCAACCACACTGTGCCCCTAGCAGGTGACTTACCGCTAAAATGAAACTTCTCATAATACTATGAAAATCAGTAATACCAGTAAAACGAGAATTGGAGGGATAACAGCTTGCAGTCCTATTCTGGTGTTGGTAAAACTTGAGTCGGAGTAAATATTCTCCTCACCTCCGCAGCCAATTCCCTCCCCCACCCCCCTGCCCACCAGCTGGGGGAATTTCCAACCACTGGATATCTCCCAGAAACCTCAAAGTGTTTCGCTACTAGTTTCATTAGGTGGTCTCAAGCAATGAGCTTGATACAATGGAGCGTATAATTGCAGGATGAAAATGATGCTATTTACATCAATGTTGCTCCAAAATTGCCTTAGTATAAAGTCCTCTATGTTTTCTTTTAAATAAATTGTCAATGATTACTATGATATATCCAACATATTACTGACTCACGTCAAACTGTCCTGGTTGAGGCTTCAAAAGTCATTACTGCTGCTAAAAGCTAACGATTAAGCAGTAGTGTTTGTGTGGGTTCAGGACTAGATAAATATGACTACAATTCATATGCTTCACTTTATACATACAAGAGCTTGTAGTCATGGTCTCCACCACTCCGGGTTTGACCCGGAGACTACGGGTTTGGGATACTTATCCCCGGGCTATGGATTTTGATGTAGAATCTCAGGGCGAAGGGCGGTAGACGGGTTGGACCGACGGCGGGAGCGAACTTGAAGTAGTGCGGCAGAGGAGGACAGCCGGGGAGGTGCGCGCCCCAGTGGTCCGACCCAGAAGTTTTCACTGACATCTGGAGCAGCAACTCCCCCTGCATGCTCCTGCTCCGCAATGGCAAATGGCTCCGCAATGGCAAATGGCGTCACGTTGTCATGTCAACGTGATGTCTCATGGCGCCATGACGTCCTGTTGTCATGGTGAAACAATGCCATTTGACGTCGCAGAGCCATTTTGACGGCAGAATGCAGGGGGAGAAAAGGTAAGACAGTTAAATATATACATAAAGGCCACCAGGCCACGGTGTCATGGCAACACGACACCACTACATCACGTTGTCATCGCAACATGACGTCGCAGAGATGAGGAGATGCCGGAGAGGAGAAGACAGATAAAAGGTAAGAGGCACTTACAGAGGCCCCGCGCTCTCCACCGCCAATCGGTTTAACTGTTGTGGGGAAGAGCGCGGGGCCTCTGAAAGGCTGAGTCCACGCTGCTGTTGAGCTCGCTCATGCTTGGAGAGCGGTGATGTCACCAGCTCTCCAAGCATGAGCATCCGTGTACTGCAACATTTTTAGAGCAGGAGCGGGGGCGTGGCTATTACGGGAGGGGGCATGTCATTGGCTGTATAGGGGTTGTTAGTGTTTCTGTGTGTGTCTGTCTCTCTCTCCCCCCCCCCATTAGCTCTCTCTCCCCCATTGCTCTCTCTCTCCCTTCTCCCCCCCCTCTCTCTCCCTTCTCTGCCCCTCTCTCTCCCTTCTCTCCCGCTCTTCTCCCCCCTCTCTCTCTCCCTTCTCCCCCCTCTCTCTCTCTCTTCTCCCCTCTCTCTCTCTCTCTCTCTCCCCCCTCTCTCTCTCCCTCCCTTCTCCCCCACTCTCTCCTCCCCCTCTCTCTCTCCTCCCCCTCTCTCTCTTCTCCCCTCTCTCCCTTCTCCCCCCTCTCTCCCTTCTTCCCCCACCGCAGCAGCCCGTTTGCCCCCCCCACCCCAGCAGCAGCCCGTTTCCCCCCCCCACCCCAGCAGCAGCCCGTTTCCCCCCCACTTCAGCAGCAGCCCGTTTGCCCCCCCCCCACCCCAGCAGCAGCCCGTTTGCCCCCCCCACCCCAGCAGCAGCCCTTTTGCCCCCCCCCCACCCCAGCAGCAGCCCTTTTGCCCCCCCCCCCCACCCCAGCAGCAGCCCTTTTGCCCCCCCCCCACCCCAGCAGCAGCCCGTTTGCCCCCCCCACCCCAGCAGCAGCCCGTTTGCCCCCCCCCACCCCAGCAGCAGCCCGTTTGCCCCCCCCCCCACCCCAGCAGCAGCCCGTTTGCCCCCCCCCCCACCCCAGCAGCAGCCCGTTTGCCCCACCCCAGCAGCAGCCCGTTTGCCCCCCCCACCCCAGCAGCAGCCCGTTTGCCCCCCCCCACCCCAGCAGCAGCCCGTTTGCCCCCCCCCCCCACCCCAGCAGCAGCCCGTTTGCCCCCACCCCAGCAGCAGCCCGTTTGCCCCCCCCCCACCCCAGCAGCAGCCTGTTTGCCCCCCCCCCACCCCAGCAGCAGCCTGTTTGCCCCCCCCCCCACCCCAGCAGCAGCCTGTTTGCCCCCCCCCCCACCCCAGCAGCAGCCTGTTTGCCCCCCCCACCCCAGCAGCAGCCTGTTTGCCCCCCCCCACCCCAGCAGCAGCCTGTTTGCCCCCCCCCCCCACCCCAGCAGCAGCCTGTTTGCCCCCCCCCCACCCCAGCAGCAGCCTGTTTGCCCCCCCCCACCCCAGCAGCAGCCTGTTTGCCCCCCCCCACCCCAGCAGCAGCCTGTTTGCCACCCCAGCAGCAGCCTGTTTGCCCCCCCACCCCAGCAGCAGCCTGTTTGCCCCCCCACCCCAGCAGTAGTCCGTTTGCCCCCCCACCCCAGCAGTAGTCCGTTTGCCCCCCCACCCCAGCAGTAGTCCGTTTGCCCCCCCACCCCAGCAGTAGTCCGTTTGCCCCCCCACCCCAGCAGTAGTCCGTTTGCCCCCCCACCCCAGCAGTAGTCCGTTTGCCCCCCCACCTCAGCAGTAGTCCGTTTGCCCCCCCACCCCAGCAGTAGTCCGTTTGCCCCCCCACCCCAGCAGTAGTCCGTTTGCCCCCCCACCCCAGCAGTAGTCCGTTTGCCCCCCCACCCCAGCAGTAGTCCGTTTGCCCCCCCACCCCAGCAGTAGTCCGTTTGCCCCCCCACCCCAGCAGTAGTCTGTTTGCCCCCCTCCCCTTTCCACTTCTCTCTGCTCCCTCTTGGCTAAAAATTTCATGTTGTGTGTGTGTGTGACAGAAGTAGCACACGTCCTCTCTCTTACCATTGGTCAGAGCACGGTCATGTGACCCTGCTCTCAGCACGAAAGTATCTCTCCCTTGTCTCCCCAAGCACAACGCTTGGGAAAGCCTGTGTGCAGGCGCATGAGCGCGTGAGCACAGCGGGAGAGGGGATGTGCTGATCTACATTGCAGAAGGTAAGTGCGCCAAGCGCATAGCGAGCTCAGCGCCAGAGGGGACTCAGCCTAAATTTGGGGCTCGGTGCGATGGCACCGACAGCACCACCATCAAGCCGGCCCTAGGGGTTACTAATAATAAATGGCTTACCAAACATTATTTACGCTAGTAATTATTTGGGGTTAAAAAAGACTGAAGCTTGTAATAGTAAAGTATGTTATTAGGTGGGCAATGGGAAGGTGGTTTATATGAGAAACAAAGGTTTTGAATTATCTAATTGGGGCATTTTACATACAGGTTTAAACCATCATTTTAAACCAGACTTTCATTATACTAGTTGATCTGTTTGTAAGCTTTTTTTCCCTGCAGTATTTTGTTACCACCAGTCTGCGGTTGAACTAAACATTTGATTAGATTATCTGTACACAGAATATACCTCCAGAGAGTCCTAAAAGCAACTCCCTTTTATCTTTTAATCTTAACACTCCTGGCTGCCAATCCAGGATAAAAGGAGACAAACCGTTATATCTTCAGGACACAAACCTGCTTACAGCTAATGGAAATGAAATTGAAAAGATCTACTCCGAAGACAAATGGTAGAAATGGTTCTCTTAATGTTGCCTGCCCGATAGCGTGTCCAAACCACATGGATATAATATCATTTAGCTTTAACTTGCCGCCTCTATATAATTCAAGCATCAGCATACTACATTACTGCTTTGCTACTCATGCTTAGAGACAGTGCCTGAAATGTTTATCCTGTGTGGTGTCTGCCCTTCAACACACAGTAATAACCAACAGGTGAGTTCTTCTTTATAATGCAGGTCTCTCTATGTGTATACAGTACAAAGATATTCTCTGTATGCAAAGGAATTGTGCAATCGCTACTCAGTACTGCTTTAAATGGCAGTATTAACATTATCTGGATAGAGTACTAGTTTTTGAACACGTAATATACCGCTAACCCTTTTATTGGCATTTTAGCATAAAGGCTAAAGCTAGAAAATTTCTGGAATGCTTAACCAGGACATCTTTATATGATCCAACAATACAAATAGACTGGGTAGTGGTTTGGTCTACTGGGCAACATCTGATGCTTTATTTAAAGGAGACAATGGATTTTTTTTTAAACAAACCTATTTTTTTTAAATGCTGTTGACAGTTACTGTCCAATTTATGCTTTCATATAGACTTGTTAAAAATTGAACATTTTGTAGCTTTACCTATGGTCATACTGTTACAGCAATAATATGGCTTTGAATGTTACCTGCCCGTCTGTAGAGAATATGAGCTGGAGTATGGTCTGAGGAAAGAACTTGTCTGTCCTGAAATGTCACGTTTTTGCATATACCTGCTGATGCTTTAAATACAAAGTAAGTTGCCTTACAGAAAGGCTCCTGTGTGCTTCCATCATTCAAATTTCTACATGTCCACTTGGATCCAGTTTTGAGGTGCCGGGATCAGCGGAGGGTGAGCACCAGGGAGGGAAGTACTGTTATATGTTTTTTTCTATAAACAACGGTGTGCCACTCCTCCAATCCCCTTTCAGAGCTGGAGTGTTACAAATGGGCATGCAATTTTAGAATGGCACAAGGGATATATGCGTGCCATCTCTTTAAAGATTATAGGTTCCTTTTGTCTCTCTAAATTTGTATGTTTGCATTTTGTATTGGTTCTTTTTCTTCGCCTGTAATTACCGTCATATAGATTCCTCTAAGCCAGAGAGTGTTTGTTTTTAAAACACATTGTTGATAACTATACCCACTTCAGTGTATGAGAGTTCACCTCTTTTTAACTCCTTATGAATGAGTGCAAGATTGAAATTGCTGCAATATTAAAATTTCTCAGTTCATTAACAGCCCCTAGCTCTTTAACTATAGCAGTATGCACAGTATTTCATACTGCAAGAAGTTGTACATTTCATATCTTTGCAGTATACATTTGGCAAACTACCAAATATATATATTTATTATAGGATAGCATATTAAGCACACGTGTACATTGAGCACCACCAAAAAAGTATGCCACATTCATGCATAGAAAAAATAATCAGGAAAATAATAGGAGTCTCTATGCCACCGGAATTCTAATCTGCTAAAAAACACAATTTAAAGGTATGTTAGATATGTTAGGTATGTAATACAGTGGTTTTTCCATTTAGGATCTTCTTTGCAGTGGTTATCTGATTCAAGATTGAAACTGTCTTCTAGTTTTATAAATTTACTGCTGAATGCTACAGTATATTCTGAATGACACAATGACAAACTACAGTACATAGGATGAGAAATCTGTTCTGCTTGTTTTAGGAACTCAAATATAATTGAGGATAGAATGCTGTAGTCCTTTATTTCTGGATATAGCTAGAAACAGTTGAACGAAAATATTATTATTTTAGAAACTCTATAATTTTGATCATAGTGCTTTTACTTGTTGAATGATGTCCTTAGTTTCAATATAGTGACAAATTATTTATATACATTATTCAATGCATAGCATAGGACTGTCAAAGCAGTTTGACCATCGGAAAATAATACAATAGGTTATATTTATCTTTCTTATTCTCTTTAGTTTGTAACATATGTATCAAAGCCATTTTTGCTATTAAATTGACGCTACGAGAATTATTTTCTCCTGCATCTCACAGCATTAATAGATCAACGTAAGAAGAACTGCACATTGTGAGTCACCTTTTGAAATTAGAAGTACTGGTGGGCGTATAAAGAGATATGCAACCCACATACGGAGGGTTATATATCAAATATCCCAGCTGCATTAAACAGCACCAGAAAAAAAATTATTTTTAGAAAATGTATGCTATTTGCCCCCACCTATTAACCCTGTTTGTGAAAGCCCCTGCAATGGATATTTGATTTGTTTTCAATACTCCTTATTTTTAGGGCAGAAATATTGAATAAAAACAGTTTACATTTGAGGGTCAAACAGCTTTGCCTCAAAGTTTAGCAGCTTTAGAATTTCATGAACTTTTTTCTGGACCAAGATCCACAAGAAAGGGTGCAAAGCATTAGCACGTGTTTACTCCGATTCATATGAGTATGAGCTGAATGGGGTTATTTACTGAAGACTTTCAGCTGCACACTGGGGCAAATACAATACAAAAGATTTGCACCAGATTTATCACAGGAAACATTCTCATTGCTTTCAAAGAGATTCCTTATCTTTGAGTAACATGATGCTGCTTTTGCACTTATTTTGCCCTAGTTTTGCAGCTGGGTGAATTTTGTTAATAGACCCTAATATTATAACTACTATTTAAAGTACTTTGGACATCTATTACAATAAGAAGTTTATTCTCCATTTCCTACTGTCAAAGAGTCTTTTAGGTTTCAGGGGTTGTAAACATCCTTGGCCTGTGGTCAAAGTAGTTGAAAAAAGTAGTGGTACTGTGCCTGATTTAAAAAAAAGAAAGAAAAAAAGCCGCATTTATTAAACATTGGTACAACGCTCTTTGACATTTCTGATAGATGTAGGACTTTTTTTAATAGAAAAATAGGGAGGACGGAGTCTTTCTAAAACGAAATCTCTTCAAAAATATTCTTAGTTTTGAAGTGAAAAAAGTAGAGGTTCTATAGATGTGAAAATAAAAGTTTATTGCTACTCATACCCCTAGTACCATCACATTTTGACCCCTGTAATTGGCTGATGATCTGCATCAAATATAAGAAACTGGACACATTATTATCCATTCATTTGAGGCAACCTCACTGTCAGATCAGAAAGAACATTTTGCAAATCATAATTCTCCCTCTTATTTGTGTTGATGGATGTAGAGCTTCTCTCTCATACACTGATGTATATCGTCTTTGACTTCATATTTGCCTGTGATGAGTACACAGATATATATATATATATATTTTTGCTCTTTCTTATTAGTATTTACTTTGACAGTTTATTTTGTGTTTTGTTTTAATAAAGTTTATTGAAAAAAAAACACAGGTCTGATGTTTACATGCAGGTTTGTATGGGTACAGACGTGTGGTATTCAATATAAACAGCCCTGAATCCCTCCGCTGCCAACGAAGCACAGCGTTCGACGACTGTAAGGTGTAGATTTTGATTGGTCAGTACTGAACGTTCTTTCTGCATGGAGCCAATCGGGTCGCCTGCCCCGCCTGGCTGCAGTTTGGCCAGTCAGAGACAGGCAGTGAGGGAGCTGCAGAGCGGAAGGAAGCAGACGCAGTGTTATGATTGTACAGCTCCGAGATGGAGGGGCGACATAAAGAGTTTAAGATCCGCTTTTTACCTGGCTGGGTAGAGGTGGTGCAGGTAAGACCCGGGCTTGTTGATGGTTAGGCTTGGCGTTAGGTTAATGGGGTTACTATAGTGACTGCCGTACATTATGTACGAGATAAGCAGATTGTTGGAGTTTCCTCTGGTGTCTGTTACACGGCGCCAGGGTTATCTGGTATTTGGGATGAATAGGCTGTGGGGTGCTGGGTGCTCTCTGGTATTTGGGGAGTGCAGATTGTGGGGACCTGGGTGCTATCTGGTATTTGGGGTGTGCAGACTGTGGGGTCCTGGGTACCCTCTAGTATTTGGGGAGTGTAGACTGAGGTCCTGAGTTCCCTCTAGTATTTTGGGGATGCAGACTCTGGGATTCTCGGTGCCCTCTGGTATTTAGGCTGTGCAGGTAGTGGGTGCCCACTGGTATCTAGGTTACATAGTAGATGAGGTTGAAAAAAGATATATGAATATCAAGTTAAACCTAAACAAAATTTAGACGATAGATACTTATCCTGTATTTGTATTCTATTTTGATCCAGTGGAAGGCAAACCACAACAAAATAAACCTCCCAGTGAAACATCATTCAATCAATGGTGTCTCATAAGGGGAAGATTACATTCCTTTCTGACGCCAAATAATGGCAACAAGATTTATCTCTGGATATACATCCTTCCCATGTTTACTTATTTAGTATATCCCTCAATACCTTTCACTTCTAAAAAAAATGTTCAACTTTTTTGAAGATATCTATTGTATCTGACATCTTAGTCTCTATGGGTAATGAATTCCACATTTGAACTGCCCTTACTGTAAAGAACGCTTTCCTTTATTGCTGTTGAAATCTCCTTTCCTCCAACCTTAAAGGATGACCCTGTGTCATTTGTACTGCCCGTGGGATGAACAGTTCTTTTGAAAGCTCCTTGTATTGTCCCCGAATGTATTTGTATATAGTTATCATATCCCTTCTTAGACGCCTCTTTTCTAATGTAAACACATCTAATTTAGCTAGCTTCTCATAAATCAGATTATCCATCCCCTTAATTAATTTGGTGGCATTTCTCTGTACTTCTAGTTTCATAATGTATTTTCTATGGAGTGGTGCCCAAAACTGTACTCCATATTCAAGGTGTGGTCTTACTAATACTTTATAGAGAGGCATAATTATGCTTGCTATCCCTTCATCCTTCCCCATTTAATGCAAGTTAAGATCTTATTTGCCTTTGTAGCTACTGCATGACATTGGGCACTATTGATAAGCCTGATGCCTACAAGCACTTCTAAATTGTATTGTATGTCTTTATTTATATAGTGCCATAAATGTACATAGCACTTCACAGTAGTAATACATATCATATAAATAACAAATAATATAAATAACATCATGGGAATAAGTGCTTCAGACATTCTGTAAAAGTAACATTAAGGAAGGAGTCCCTGCTCCGAGGAGCTTACAATCTAATTGGTAGGTAGGGAGAATATACAGAGACAGTAGGAGGGAATTCTAGTAAGTGCGTCTGCAGGGGGCCAAGCTTTATGTATCATGTGTCCATGATTATCCAGTGTTATTCATATGCTTCTTTAAGCAGATGTGTCTTAAGGTGAGTCTTAAAGGTGGATAGCGAGGGGGCTAGTCGGGTATTGAGGGGAAGGGCATTCCAGAGGTGCGGGGCAGTCAGTGAGAAAGGTTTAAGGCGGGAGAGGGCTTTAGATACAAAGGGGGTAGAAAGAAGACATCCTTGAGAAGAACGCAAGAGTCGGGATGGTGCATAGCGAGAAATTAGGGCTGAGATGTAAAGGAGGGGCAGAAGAATGTAAAGCTTTAAAAGTGAGCAGGAGAATTGAGTGTGAGATACGGGTTTTTAATCGGAAGCTAGGAGAGGGATTTCAGGAGGGGAGATGCGGAGACAGATTTAGGAAAGAGTAGAGTGATTCTGGCAGCAGCGTTTAGGATAGATTGTAGGGGAGGCAGGAAGGCCGGACAGCAGGAGGTTGCAGTAATCGAGACGTGAGAGAATGAGGGCCTGAGTCAGAGTTTTAGCAGTTGAGTAACAGAGGAAAGGGCGTATCTTTGTGATATTGCGGAGGAAAAAACGACAAGTTTTAGAAACGTTTTGAATATGAGAGGAGAATGAGAGAGAGGAATCAAGTGTAACCCCTAGGCAGCGTGCTTGGGCTACTGGGTGAATGATCGTACTTCCAATAGCAATGTGGAAGGAGGTAGTAGGGCCAGGTTTGGGAGGAAGTATAAGGAGCTCTGTTTTTGCCATGTTAAGTTTCAGTCGGCGGATGGCCATCCAGGATGTTATTCCAGAGAGGCATTCAGAAACTTTGGTCTGTATAGCAGGTGTAAGGTCAGGGGTTGAAAGGTAAATTTGTGTGTCGTCAGCATAGAGGTGATATGTAAACCCAAAAGATGTGATTAGGTCACCTAGAGAGAGTGTGTAAAGAGAAAAGAAAAAGGGTCCCAGGACAGAGCCCTGGGTACCCCCACAGAGAGATCAATAGAGGAGGAGGAGGTGTTAGCAGAAGAGACACTAAAAGTACGATGGGAGAGGTAAGAGGAGATCCAGGATTAAGCTTTGTTCCGAATACCAAGCGTATGGAGAATGTGAAGGAGAAGAGGGTGGTCCACGGTATCGAATGCTGCAGAGAGGTTGAGTAATATGAGCAGAGTGTAATGACCTCTGTCTTTGGCAGCATGGAGGTCGTCAGTTATTTTAGTGAGGGCTGTTTCAGTAGAGTGAGCAGTGCGGAAGCCAGATTGTTGAGGGTCTAGGACAGAATAAGTGTTGAGAAAGTGTAGCAATCGAGAGAATACAAGACGTTCAAGGAGTTTGGAGGCAAAAGGCAGGAGGGAGACAGGTCGATAGTTAGAAGGACAGGTAGGGTCAAGCTTGCTGTTTTTGAGTAATGGTATAACGGTTGCATGCTTGAAGGAGGATGGAAAGGTACCAGAGTAGAGGGAAGAGTTAAAGATCTGTGTGAGCATAGGGATTATAGAAGGAGCAAGAGGTTTTAGGAAATGGGAGGGAATGGGATCAAGAGGGCAAGTGGTAGAGGGAGAAGAGGAGATCAGCAGTGACACATCCTCCTCCGAGATAGCGGAAAAAGAGTCAAGAAAGGCAGGAGGAGAGTTGGGAAGCATTGTGGGATGGGAGGAGGCAACAGATGGGATGTTCTGCCGTATGGATTCCACCTTTTCCTTAAAAAAGTCAGCAAAGTCCTGAGGTGAGATGGAGGAAGAAGAGGAGGCAGCTGAGGGTGGTCTGAGTAGAGAGTCAAAGACAGAAAAGAGACGGCGTGGGTTAGACTTGTGTGTGTTGATTAGTGATAACAAGTAGGTTTGTTTAGCCTGAGAGAGGGCAGAGTTGAAACAGGATAGCATAAATGTGTAGTGAATGAAGTCTGCGAGCGTATGAGATTTCCTCCAGAGGCGTTCAGAGGAACGAGTGGAGGAACGCAGCATGCGTGTGTGGGAGTTTAGCCAGGGTCTGGGGTTAGAAGGGCGAGGACGGCAGAGAGAAAGCGGGGCATGAAGATCAAGAGAGGAAGATAAGGCAGAGTTGTAGTTCCTGACCAGGTTGTCGGGTTCTGAAGCAGAACTGAGAGAGGAGAGGGAGGAGCGTAAAGTGGAATCAAGAGCTGGTAGGTTAATAGAGCGCAGGTTTCTGCAAAATGCTTCTCGATCAAGGATTCACCTATGGCTGGGGCCATGGTACCACTGACCGTGCGGACAGGAACAGACTGCCTTAAGGCAGTGTTTGCGTCCATGCAGCCTGCGTGCGGATTGGGGAGGAGGCGCGCGTTGTGCAAGAAATCAGTTGAAACTGATTTCTTGGTGCGAGAGGCCGGTCATGTGTGCGGTTCGCCCAATGAGGGCGAACCAGCTCAGTGACGCCATAGGCACGCCCCCAGAGCAGGCCCGGCACGGCTTGTCAACCATGCCCAGGGAAAGCATCCACTTTCCCACAGCCTCTGTACGCCTCCGCGGGGGCGAAGGCACCATGGCCCGGGCCTAAGTTTTCCCAATTAAATTTGTACGTCGCCTGTTTGTTCTTGTTTCCCAAATGCATAACCTTTATATTTATCTGTCTTAAACCTCATCTGCCATTTACCTGTGCAATTTTCCAGTCTAGCCAAGTCCTTCTGGAGAGAAATTACATCCGGCTCTGATTTTACTACCTTACACCAGGGGTGCGCAAACATTTGGCCCTGCACCCCCCTGCCTGCTCAGCCCCAGTGCTCGCGCCCCTTCCTACCTTTTATCTGGCGGCAAATTATGCTGTGGGGTCACGTGACATCACATGACCCCACCGCGTCTCCCAAAGTCATTGGAGAGCAGGTAAGTGAGTTACAAATGCCTCACGCGCTCCCCGGGATTTAATTTAAATGCTTTGGGGAAGAGCGCGGGACCTCTGTAACCACCACGCCCCCAAATAAATTCTCGCGCACCCCTTCCTTCCACAATGTAGTGTCATCAGCAAAGATGGAGACTTTGCTCTCTAAGCCAACCTCAACGTCACTAAAAAGCAGGGGTCCCCGTACTGATTCTATAGTTACTCCAGTCACATCTTTAGCCCAACCTGTAAAGGTATCATTTTTGTCAATTCTCTATTGTCTATCCTTCAACCAGTTTTCAATCCAGGTGCAAATATTTTTACAGAGTCCAATTTCCTTTTTTTTATTTTTTTGTACACTAACCTCTATTGAGGTCCGTCTTACAGGTTTGTAGTTCCCCCGTTGTGATCTGGCTTCCTTTTTTAACTATAGGCACCATTTCTGATTTACACCAATCTTGAAAATTCTTTGTCGAAATAGAATCCTTGAATATTGAATGTAATGGTTTGGCTATTATTGATCTTGGCTCCTTAAGAATTCTTGGGTGCATGCCATGGGGGTCAGGTGCTTTATTTTCTTTAATTTTATCAAGCCGTTCTATGCACTTCTTCCTCATTTAACCAGTTGTCCGTTAATATAGAGGTTGTGGCTTCCTCCTGAGGCACTATTTTTGCAATTGATTCCTCACTGGTAAATACAGAGGTAAAGAATTTGTTTAATACCTCTGCTATTTCCTTTTGTCTAATAATTTGCCTACCCATCTCATACTGAAATAGTCCTATATTTTCTTTTCAAATCTTTTTATGTAGGTACTTAAATAACTTGTTAGGGTTGATCATACTTCCTGTTTCATTTTCAGTTTTTGCTAATTTGCTTGCCGTTTTGCAACTTTTGTTACATTCCTTATAATTATGATATGCTGCCTCCGTCCCTTCTGACTTTAAAAATCTAAACAGAGCATAATAGACCCCAATGAGAGGGTCAAAAGAACCCCATAATTATGCACTCTAATGCCAAACGTAGTTGTTAAAGTCACCAAAGGCCTTAGTTCAATATCCCTATATCGGACACTGTAGCCACAAGGGAGGCTAAAAATACAAAACATCTTTATTGCATCAATAGGATATAACACTCAAAGGTTAACAGTTAAAACAATAAAAAATCTTCATATAGGAGTGGTGAGGGCTCAGAAATATGGTAAATTCCAAGTGAATTTCTGACATCAAATCCTCACATAGCTGCGTAGGGTTAAACTATATAGTATTCACCGTCCTATAGATTAAATCCTGAGTAAGTCTATAACAGTGGTATACTGTTACACACACTGGATGAATACTGTATCAATATACAATAGCACGGATACACTTGTACTTATGCTTATACACAGAACAGTGGATGGTAATTAACCACATTAGATAAACACAGTATCCATGCAGTATAACACTGAGTCAATCTCATAGATATGTATACACTGAACATGCAGCATCACAGTCTCTTCGTATGTATTATAAATTGTAAACAAAGGTGGGACACATGCTGAGTACATGAAGTATCAGTATATACTATAATAGCACTGATATACTTTTTATTGTACTCCTACACAGAACAGTGTGTCAATCTGAGAAGAAACAAACAAGGCATGCAAGTCTCCTCCTGTGTGTTACAGTTAGAAATAGAGAGCCAAAAGTGTACACATAATACCGAAAGACAGATTAACCGTGTATAACGGCTTAACAGTGTGCCTCCACTTGGAGTGTCAAGAGTACAGCATGTAAGCGGTGTATATTACCACCTGTGTAGTTTTCAGCGCGCATACAGCTGTTGCGATATACCACCCAAAAAACAAAGTATAATGACACCTCACCTTACCCCAGTTACTGGTACAGGCTAAACAATCTGTCTCATGATGCATGCAGAAGCTGATTAGCCATTGTGCATCTCATAATTACGGGATGTAAGTGTGGTATGTAAATAAGTATACAAGCCGTGATACAGAGGATAAAATCAGGACGGTCTGCAGCTTCCTCCGTGACGTCACTTATGCGACGTCTACTCTACCACGACACGTGTTTCGCGTGTGTGCCACGCTTCATCAGGGGGAGGCGTCTGTTATGTTTAAAAAATCTAAACGCCTGCTTCTTTTCCATTTCTTCCCCTACCTGTTTATTTAGCCAAATTGGTTTAGACTTTTTTTATTTTATATTTATTACCCATGTATACACTGTGTGCTTTTCTAACAATGTTTTAAAGATTGCCCATTTATCTTTCACATTTTTTCCTGAAAAAATATTGAACCAATTTATTCCTCAATTTATGAAAATCTGGCTTTCTAAATGTAAAGTGTTTGCTGAACCCATATAATATGGTTACTTCTATATTGTTTGATATTACCAAATCCAGTATTGTCCCTTTCCTAGTTGGTTCCTCAATTTGGGTCATGTAATTCTTATTAGCAAACCCAAAAACCCGTTTCCTTTCACTGTAATGCTAATCTCATTGCTCTAGTCTGGATAATTAAAATAACTCATTATGCAACCACCATGACCTAGTTTTGATGCCTACTCCATTTGCAAAATATTTTGGCTTCCCCAATCTCACAGATATCTGGTGGTTTAGTGCATATCCCTACAAACATTTTCTTGTGCAGGTTACTGGGTGCCCCCTGGTATTTGGGGTGTGCACACTGTGGAGTGCTGGGTGCCCACTGCTAATTGGGATGTGTAGGCTGTGGGGTTCTGGGTGCCCACTGGTATCTAGGATGTGCAGGTTCCCGGGTGTGCAGACTGTGGTGCTGGGTGCAGAATTGTAATTGGGGTGTGTAGGCTGTGGGGCCCTGGGTGCTCACTGGTATCTAGGTTGCAGAGGTTACTGGGTCCTGGGTTCCCACTGGTATGTAGGTTGCGGAGGTTACTGGGTGACCACTGGTATTTAGGTTGTGCAGACTGTGAGGTTCTGGGTGCCCACTGGTAATTGGGTTGTGGAGGCTGTGAGGTGCTCAATACCTATCGGCATCTTTGGGTAATGGACATGGTAAATGCTTAAAGCTGCAGTTCAGTCAATATCCTGCATGTGTGTTTTTTTCAATAAATCAGTTCTGTAGTAAGAAAAAATACTTTTAGCATTTTCTGTTTTTAAAAAAACAACTTTGAAAGACCAATTTTCTTGTATTCTATTTTAACAGCCATTTGTGAGCCCTGCCCTCCCTCTAGCACATGTCAGTGCAGTAGTGCTCATGAATATTCATGAGCTTCCACTGACTGACAAGCAGAATATAAACAAATCCCAGCTTTTAATATGTCACCAAATTTCGACCTATCAATACATGGAGAACGAATTGACTGGCAGCTATACAGTTCTATAGGTAATTAGAGATTGCACACATAAAACTATTGAAGTAAAAATGTAAAAAAAAAAAGACTGAACTGCAGCTTTAATAGGAGAATACGCTGTGAGTTGCATCTTATCATCTAAGTAGTAATGAATATATCAAACGATGTTGTCAATGGACTGTAAGCATGTCATTTTTTTTCTGGGGCTTCGCTTTATCCTGACATCTGTGAAAGTTTGCTTTAATACTTGCATTAGCAGTGGTTTGTCAGTATGAGTAGTGCTGTGGAGGGTGAGGGGATTAGTTGTACAAGATATCTATTTATAATGAATATTCATATTAACAGATCATGGGGTATTAAAGCAGCAATCTCCACCACCCCCAAATATAAGAGAGTAGGTTTTAATCACTAACCTAAATAAATGTATTCTGAATCACAGGTTATGCTAGGTTGGCAGATAACTTGTGGGACTGTAGATCAAACAGCTGCAGTAGAAGGACATACTGATAGCGTTCAGTGATTTTGGAGTTAAAATGTCTGATTTCTGTATTCATATATTACCGTGTACATGGATATTTGCACATGAGGATGGATTGACCAATTGGCTTATTTTTCCCCTAAAGCAACATCAGATTTTTTGTTTTATTGCTTTGAAGGCTGACAGATGGATAGGAAAGCTGACATAATTCCTTTGGCTTTGTAGCAGCAGCGGCGGTGGAGCCTCCCGGCTATTTTAATATACAGGCGAATAATATGACTATCCCAGATCATCTGTGTTTGGATTTTATTGGAAGCAACAGAAAATCACCATGTGATGTGTTTTAAAGTAAATACATATAGACATTACAATATTTACAGTTGGGCAGTATACAGATATGATAGTAATATCACGATAGCAAAAAAGAAATAGATATTGACATTGTCAGGAATAATTCTGACATAAGTTATTAGTTCTCCCTCTCCACTTCTGTTTCCTTTGTCTGTCTACTAGGTGTGCTGCTGTTTCTTTCTTCTCTGGAGTTTCCTCTGTCCCTGCCTGACTTTATAGCTTCCTGTCTTCTGTTCCTGCCTGCCTTTGTTTTTATGTTCCAGACTCCTCCTGACCTGTTCTGTTCCTGTGTGAGTCCTGGTTTATTTATTAAAAGGTGCCTACTAATTGGGTTGTCCTAAGTCTGTTCCTCTTCCCTGTCCCAGTTCTGCTCCCCTATCCCAGTTCTGCTTCCCTGTTCTTCTGCCTGTGGGTTTCCTCTTGACTGGATTTCCTGGTAATGACCCCAGCCTGTGACCCCAACGATGTTACCTTGCCGCCTGCCTCAAACCTCTGCCTGTGACCCTGACTTTGAGTGCTGCTGCCGGCCCTGGATCCTTACCTGCTCCCTTCTGTTTTGACCACTGCACTGTACCTGCACCTCAAGCCTCCTGTGACAGACATTGTCTATTGTGAGCCACCTATGCAAGTCGTTGACATTTTAGAGACAGTGACATGCATTTTAACCCCTTGAGTACTGGAAGGGCAGCAGCATCAGAGTGCCACTGCCCCTCCGGCATATTGCAATCACAGGATTGCAATGTTGCTGTTGAGAAGAATAGGACAGGAATTCTCATCTGGTCAAATCGCCTTGGCACTGAACGTGATTTTCCCTATAACATGGAGTGTCAGACACCCTATGACATAGTGGCTATGTCATAAGTCACCCAATGGGTTAAAGCAGCAATATAACTCCACAATTCAGTTTGTCTTAATGGTGGGGTCCCCTGGACTTGCCTGGATCCCGGTAAAATGGATTTACATTGTTTTACTGTATCCTTGGAAAAACAACAAACATGGCTGACGGGGTTACCTATAGAAAGCCATGATCTGCTTTCTCAATGACCAGTGCTTTCTGTTCATCGCCGAAGACAGCTCCAACCCCACAGCTTCTTATCGATCGTGAACCGGGCATTGGGAGCACAAATCAGCTCTAAGGGACCACAATTAGGATAAATAATGTAATTTGCGAGCAGCGCAGATTGCAGCTTCAACTTTTATGATGCCGTTAGTAGGGCGGGACTCCGGTATTTGTGGCCATGTAATCGCTTTGATAGTCATCACCGCGCCAAAACTGTCCACCAATGACATGAACTGACGTGGGAAGGGGATGAGCCGGCCACTCTGATCATCACCCAGAAAACAAGCATTTTAATGTTTATGTACCTGGTATGTCAATAATGCCTCTTCCATGCCAGGTACGTCTACTGTGCAGTGAAACGGTTAAGACGCGGCAACCTCATAGAAGGCATATCCGAAAAATGTAAAAGGAATTCCACATCCATTCTTTACTCGCCAGCCTTCAATAGCAGCACCCTCCCTTTCCCAGAGGATCAGTTCGCTTCCTTTCTCTTAAGCCCAGACCCACAAAAGGGTGCCAAGCTTTACTTATTTATCTTTCCTATTGAACAGATATTTATTGAGATACATTTCTTAATTTCGTTCCCATAAGAATTTTTGTTATTGCCCAATACTAGTTGGAGAGCTTCACTTTTATGTTTTACATTCAACATCTCAATGCTTTTATTAGCAACTGTATATTTGCCTTTCTTAGCATGATCACGTTGTCAAATCCTACAGTAGGTTTCTAAATTGTGTCATCAAAGAAAAAAATAAGTATTTGGGGACTGTTAAAAACTGACTGTGACGGTAGGTGGTAGGCAGTCTTCATAATAAAGGTGAAACCTGAATGGTTACCCCTGAAAACCGTAGGTCCCTGGCAGCTAAATAGCACCATACAACAGTGGGAGAGATCCGAGGATTCCAGCGGTGCACAGCTTGTAGAAATGGGAGACCAGCAAGGTGTGGATTAAAAATAAAAATTTATTGAAAAAACATTTGGTTAGGGGGACACACTCTGACGCGTTTCGGACCTGCGTGGTCCTTAATCATAGAGCTCATACATGTAATGTATAGCATAAACCTGACCTGTTTTGGGGTTTTACATGTTCCCTTTCCCCAATAAACATGACATTTTGGGAGTGGAAGTTTAAGGTGGGATATTTGGGTCAAAATGTATTTATCTTGTTTGCAGGAGTTCGGGGGACAAAGTTACCGGTAGTCCAGTAATTCTCCCAGACGTGCAGGCATGATTTTCGGGTACGCGAGGTGAATTACACCAGGGCTACACAGTGTCCCCCAGAATCCTTGTTTTCGAGCCCAAGTATCCCAGACCCATTTCCCACACATATATAAGCTTCCCCAAAAGATGTACGTTTATTAAAACAGTGTTTTAATGTTTAAAACTATGTATTAATGTCTATACAGTCAGCCCGGGCATCTACATAGGTGCCGGGATGTCTGCATAGACATCGGAGTTCATAGGAGGGAAAGAATGTCTAGAGGTGAGAAAAACGTTTGGCGAGCGGGAAAGGGTGAAGTATCGGGTCCGGAGAACGAGGGGCGGCAATGGGTTGGCTGGGGAAGATGCTGCTGGTAGGCGCGTTTCCCATTGGCCGATTTCATATTTCCCGATCGCCCTGCTTATCGAGCCGTTTTGGAACACCCCTCCTTTGACATCAGCAGCCAGACGAGTCCCCATTTCGATTGGCTCCGACTTCCATATTGGAGATAGCTCAGCGGAGTGTTTGTAAGGAGCCGGCCCGATCAGAGAACCAGACCATCTAGGTG